>NW_027186457.1:5853923-5996411 GCF_028583685.1 Petaurus breviceps papuanus | reverse complement strand
CTTCCTTCCTTCCTTCCTTCCTTCCTTCCTTCCTTCCTTCCTTCCTTTCTTTCTCTCTTTCTCTCTCTCTCTTTCTTTCTTTCTTTCTTTCTTTCTTTCTTTCTTTCTTTCTTTCTTTCTTTCTTTCAGCCTTCCTTCCTTGTACATACATAGTATCCTCTTAATCAATGCTTGGTGAAAGCTTGCCCCAAAATAAAAAATATGAAAAGACACCACCCCTCCCACATTCTTTGCAGAAGTGGGGGTCCATGGGTATATATAATGAGATTGCACATAACTTAAAATTTTTTGGTACATTGATTAATTTTATGAAACTTCCCCCCTTTCTTTAAAAATTATTATTAATTTTTATTAATATTCCTATATTTCTTTCCCTCCTCATCTCTTTTTAATTCCCTTTTTTATCTTTCAAAATGCAGTTTAAGCACTACTTCTTACATGAGCTGATCCCCCAGATACTAGTGCCCTCTGGAGAGGGGAGGAAAGAAGGATACAGTGGGAAACATACATGATGTTAAAATAAAAAACAGGAATAAAAATTTATCTGAGAAAAAAATAAAAATTAATCTTTAGCTTCCTTCAA
Organism: Petaurus breviceps papuanus; assembly: GCF_028583685.1. Lineage (NCBI taxonomy): Eukaryota > Metazoa > Chordata > Mammalia > Diprotodontia > Petauridae > Petaurus > Petaurus breviceps. The sequence continues at coordinate 5,995,828 of NW_027186457.1, read as the reverse complement.
GGCTTAGCTAAGGTATCATCTTCCTGAACTCCCACAGCTCAAATTCTGAGGCTTCCTCTCTGCTTATACATGGCCTCTGCATGGAAAATGTGAACTTCTTGAAGGCAGGGATACCTTCTGCCTTTAGAGCCTCAGTATCTGACATATAGCAAATACTTGAGAAAAATTGATAGTTGCACTGAAAGAAGGCTTAGCTGAGCAGTGCCCAGAGCAGATGCTAATCACACCCTTAAACATGAAGTTCTAGGCTATTGTTACCCTATATTATTACAGTCAATAATAATTTTTAAAATCTCTCTCACTGATATTCTTGCCCTTCTTTGTTAACAGGTCCAAACAAACCCAGGACCAGGTGAAAACAAGGGTGGGCTTTCCTGTAAGCCTGACCATACAGGAGTTGACACCCCTCTCCAAGATTCCATCCAAACTCTAGTCTCTGCCAAAAGGACCACAGAACAAAGAAATTGGAGAAGCCAAACGGGCAGGTCAAAGCACAACTCCTCAGGGCCCCCTGACCTGGGAGGGGGCACTTTGCCATCCAGAAGCTCCTGTAGGACTCCCTGGACCAGTCCTTATTCATCCCACTCTGGCAGCCCATCAGCAACTTCCCAGTGGGATAGACCGTCTCCACATCTTGAATCTGCAGCCAGTATCAAAACACTCCATCAAGGAAACAGTTTTCAGAAGCCTGAGGCTGAGACTAATGTTGATACAGGGTTCACAGTAATCAATTCCGAGCTGAGGCAATCTTCTTTGAGAACATTTCCAAGGGATTTGCAAAGCAGCCTGCCTGCATCATGGACACCAAACTCTTTGTTAGCTATAACTGGCTCAAGAAATAAACCCTTCAAGGAGACAATCCATTCCCTGCCATTTGCTGGCCAAAGGGACAGTGGTGCAGGGAAGATAACCTCAGCATTTCACTCACCACAGATAGCCCCTGGAAATGACGAAGAAGAATTCTTTATATGATGTGAAACGATTGCCAGTTTCAGACTCTGAATCGAATCCATTGTTCTGGAAACTCAGCCCAACCCCAACACTAGTCAGCTTCTCTTGTACCTCTGGAGGTGTCTGGGTATTCCTCATGCCTACACCTGTGTACCTTTAATTTAAAAAAAAACTGTTAATGTTCCAAAGAAGCAAGGGACTGGTTTGGAAGTTTAACTTCCTTTGTAAGAAATTATAACCCAAAGCACAAGGAAAAAGAATAGCCATTGTTTTTCCCCAAGATGTGTACACAATATTTGAAACAGTTGTTTAGTGAGTCTCAGGGCATTTGTGTTGTGTGCTTATGAACAGAATATGTTATACAACTCATTAGGGTTTTAAATTTTGCTTTAGTGTTCACTGGAGTTGCCTAGTTTCTTCCAGAACTACATTAAATATTTACTCTTTACCATTTGCTAATTTCATAATGGTATTGGTTCCTACATACTTCCCATATCCTTTGGACTTCTGCCTTTGTTTCTGTTTTTGACCCATTAAAATACATAGTGCATTGGAAACTTCTAATTTCTTCTATCCACCCCCCCAATCTAATAATCAGATCATGATAAACTTATAGAAATCACTTAGAGAATCCAAATGGTGTTGTTGTTCAGTCATTTTTCAGTTGTATCCAACTCTTCATGACCCCAATTGGCTCTTTTTGGCAAAGATACTGGAGTGTGTTTGCCATTTCCTTCTCCAGCTCATTTTACAGATGAGGAAACTGAGGCACATAGGATTAAGTGACTTGCCCAAGGTCACACAGCTGTAAGTGTTTGAGGCCAGATGAAGATGAGTCTTCCTGACTCTAGTCCCAGCACTCTATCCACTGTACCAGCTGGCTGCCACTAGAGTACCCAAATGGGTCTCCACAAAGCCTTGTTTTTGTAAAGACAACAATGCTGCCTGCCAATAGCTGCTTAATTCATGTATGTTGCTTATTTGAGAGATCAAAAACAAAAGTAGGATGTATAATGTGTTCTTTTCCTAGTCAGCGCTGCTTCGGCCTGCTCCAGAAAGTCAAATTGCACTTGTTAGTAATCAGAGGGATATCTCATGTTTTTTTTGTAATTCGTAGATATACGGAATTTTCAGGGAGCCAGGCAACAACTACATAGTAAGTTCTGTTGTGTGTCAGGGATTGTGGCACAGAGGAAATGAAATGTCCCTGATCTCAAGTGGTTTCTAACCCAGTGGGAAAGGCAATCCATATTTACATAAAAGTACATCCAAAATAAATACAAAGTGTTTGGGGAGGGCACTAGTATCTGGGGGATCCGCTCATGTAGGAAGTAGTGCTTAAACTGCATTTTGAAAGATTAAAAAGGGAATTAAAAAGAGATGAGGAGGGAAAGAAATATAGGAATATAAAGATGGAAGAAACTACATTTATCCATACACTTAGGCTATCATTATGCAACTTTTAGTCTTAGAGAACTGCCTTGGACACTGAGAGTATAATCGACTTGCCCAAGGTAACACAGTCTGGTTATGTCAGAGGTAGGACCTGAAGGCAGGCTTTCCTGACTCTAGCTGGCTCCCTATCCATGACATCATGTTGCTTTTCAGTGACTGCTTTGGACTCTTCAAAAGGTAGTTAGCTTAGGTTAGTGGATGGAATTTCATGACTATATTAGGCCCTCTTTCTTTATTGTAATATGACATAAGTTTTATGGCCAGTGAAACCTCAGAACATTATGGTTTTCCCACCATGGTACATTTCTTCTATCAAAGATTGGGGAAAAATCACAAAACAAAACAAAAACCAACTTTAAGTCTGGAAACAAATTAATCAGCCTATAAAATGTTTGTTGTTTCTTCCCACACTTAGCAAGCCACAAAGCATTTGTTATTAGTACTCTTATCCTGCAGAGGCACTGTGCTAATGATAGGAATTGGGAACAGACCTATGATTTCCTTGGCATGGGGATCTCTTGGGTGAGGAAGCTCTCTCACCAATCCAGGTTGGCACTTTCCCTGCATTTAACAGGCCTACTCTTCAATTGCTGCCTAGAAAACATTGACAGCTTCAGTGACATGCCTGCATAGACCAGAAAAGGCACCTAGGTCTGCCTGCCTTCCAAGCCAGCTCCCTATCCACTATGCACACTGCCCCTCAGTGCTAATGATGTGGATTGCAAAAGTGACTTACTGCTTTTCCCCATCCTAATTTCTTTCAGGCCTAACAGGAGAACATTCTGGAGCTCCAAAGTCCATAGTTCTATGCTAATTTACATGGTTATTAGTTTTCATGGGTTTTAGAAACCAGGATACAAAAAGACTTTGCCTCAGCATAAAATCATCAGTCAAACTTGATTTTATGGGGAGCTTTCCACCTAAGAAAAATTCTGGGTGTGACACAGTAACTGAATGAAGTCAAATGCCATGCCACCCAAAAGGACATTGTCTATAGAGGAGAAGATTAGAATGGCAAAGGGAATTCTTCAAAGGACTTCAGAACCTCAATATTTGTCCTTAGGAAAATTAAAACTGGAGGAAATATGACAATCAACAGAGCAGCCTGGGAATCAGGAAACTAGAGTTCAAATCTTGACCAGTTGGGAGGCCAAGGACAACCTCTCTAGGTATCACTTTCCTCAACTCTAAATTAAGATGATTGGACTAGTTGATCATTAAGGCTTCTTGTGGCTCTAAAGTTCTTTGATCTATTCATTCAATGCGCCATCCTTCTCTGTTCAGCTACCCAAGTGGTCTTCCTAATGGACAGCTCCAATCATGTCACTCCTATTCAGTCAAGCCCAGACATTCCCTACTATCTCCTGGATCAAATGTTAAATCCCCCATCTGACTTTTAAAGTCCCTCATAAACTGGTCCAGCAGCTAGGATATAGCACTGGGTCTGGAGACCTGTGTTCAAATCCAGCTTCAGACACTTACTAGCTGTGTGATTGTGAGCAAGTCACTTAACCCTGTTTACCTCAGTTTTTCTCATCTGTAAAATGAGTTGGAGAAGAAAATGGCAAACCACTCTAGTATCCCTGCCAAGAAAACCCCAAAATGGGATCACAAAGAATCAGACATGACTGAAATGATCTAATTATTATGACAACAAATTAACTGGCCCCTTCCTACCTGTCCAGACTTTTTATGCCTTTTTTTTCCCCTTTAACATACTTTTAAATCCAGCTACTCTAGCCTCCTTGCTGTTCTTCATACAAAATACTCCCTCTTCAAAATATATACCTCTTCCCTGGCTGTCTTTCATGCCGAGATGGCCCTTCCTTCTCATCTCTACCTCCTGACTTCCCCAACATTCTTCAAGATTCAAGCCAATTCCAACTTCCTCAAGAGACTTCTTTGTCCCACTCCCCACCTCAATCCTGCCCCCACCTAGTGCTAGTACTTTTCTTGTGAGATTACCTACATTTTAGTCTGTATATATTTTGCATGGCCAAACATACAAAATGCTTACACGTAGTCTCCCCCCCCCCATTAGAATGTGGGCTTCTTGAGAGCAGAGCCTATGTTTTTTTCTTTCTCTATATTCCCAGCACGGTGCTTGGCAAGTTAAAGGCAATTAATAAATGTGTGTTGACTTGCTTGTTTACTTGACGCTTAGTTTATTGAAAACCTACATTGGGTCAAAATTTTACCTGATTACTAAGTGAGACTTGGAGAAATTGGAAGAATTTCGCTTTCTTCCTGCTTCCTTAAAAAAAAAAAGTTAAAATAATGAAATGGTTTCATAACTAAAATCACTAACATACCTTTTAAAACTTAGGATGGAGCTTAGAGATTCTTTTTTTCTTGGAGGAGGGAAAGCAAGACAATTGGGGTTAAGTGACTTGCCCAAGGTCACACAGCTAGTAAATGTGTCAAGTGTCTGAGATCAAATTTGAACTCAGGTCCTCCTGACTCCAGGGCAGGTGCTCTATTCACTTACTCCATCTGGCGGCCCATGAGCTTAGAGATTTTTGAGGAAAAAAAAAAACTACCTTTGTCTTAACATGGTATTTTAATAATACCATAAAGAAACACTGAGAAATGTAAATGAGTTCATTAAAATACTAACTTGTTTATCAGCAACTAAATGGATCACATTTATCTCTTTTCCCTCAATAAGAATAAAACAGTTCTTTCAAAACCCAACTTTCAGTAAATCAGAAAAGAAAAGGAGGGGCAACAAGGTCTATATTACAGTTATTTTTTTGTATATAATTACTCCATTCCAGGGGTGGGGAAGCTGTGGCCTCAAGGCCACATGTGGCCTAGGTCCTCGGGTGCAGCTTTTTGACTGAGCCCAAGTTTTGTAGAACAAATCCTTTTATTAAGGGGATTTGTTCTGTGAAGTTTGAACTCAGTCAGAGGGCTGCACTTGAGGACCTAGAAGGCCACATGTGGCCTCGAGGCTGCAGGTTCCCCACCCAATCTCAAAATTACATCCTTCCTCAAAACACTTGATACAATGACCTGTTAGAAAATGTATCCTGCTAGGGTATTCTATCCTAGCAGCCCCATCTTTTTGAGAACAGTAGGGAAGGAAATTCCATTCTCCATTCTTCAGGCTCATTGTTACCTACCATTTGTTTTAAATCATATAATTAAACAGAGAAAGCAGAGGCTAACAGCTCACCTACCACAATTTCACCTGTGTTAGTGACAAATTTTTCTCTACTGGTTTTCAACCTTTTTTAAATATGAGAATTCCTTTCTTTTTTTTTTTTTTTTTTAAGCAATCGGGGTTAGGTAACTTGCTCAAATCAAGGTTACACGGCCAGTTATTTCTGGGTGTGGTGCTTGCTGAGTTTCTGAGCCCGGATTTGATCCAGGTCATCCCGACACTGGAGCTGGTGCTCTTATTCGCTGAGCCGCCTGGCCGCCCCGAGAATTCCTTTCTTAACATAAAAAAGTTTTGGTTGCCCACAAGATACAGAACTACTAAAATCCAAGGATTGAGGAAATGCACAAAAAATAGCATGCAGCTGTGTTTTGTAACCCATTACAACTTGCAATAACACAACAGCGCCCTCAGGTGGCTCTCACCTGGACCAACTAAATTTTACCTTATGCAATGCTTTCATTATCTCATCTTGGGTTCCTATTACCTTTACTTATATCATTCTCCTTCCTAACATACTGTAGCTACAAATGCTGTCTTTCCTCACTTTGAGAAATGCAAATGGATACATATTCCTTGATATGGAATATATATGTGTCAATATACATTTAAATATGGCTCTATTTAAAAAAAAATATATATATATATATATATATATATATATTTCTTATCTTTTGTTTTTACATTGCCTAATTTTCCTTGTATATCCCCCCATGGACCTTCCCAGAGAATCTCCTGTAACCAAGAATTTTTTTTTAAATGAAGAGAATACATTTGAAAACCCCAAAACATGAGCAATGTTTCCCACCCATGGAAATGTCCTCTCCTATCCTTTCCTTGCAGACAGGCTTTTTTAAATGTAATTTCACAACATTTATTTTGAACTGTTTTATGACTCTTCTTTCCATTTACCTTGTTGCATTCATTGTATGTATTGTTTTTTGATGACTTGCTTCGCTCTAAGTTCATGTATATCTTCCCATAATTCTCTGTATTTATCATATTTGTCATCTCCTATAAGATAGTACTACCATTTTTGTTATATTCATATACCATAGCTTGTTTTTGTTGCCGTTGTTCTATAATTCTTTGTGGCCCTATTTGGGATTTTCTTGGTAAAGATACAGAAGTGGTTTGCCACTTCCTTCTCCAGCCCATTTTACAGGTGAAGAAACTGAGGCAAACAGGGTTTAAGTGACTTGCCCAGGGACACCCAGCCAGTAAGTGTCTGAGGCTAGATTTGAACTCAGGAAGATGAATGTTCCTGACTCCAGGGCCAGCACTCTGTGCACAGAACCTGATTGTTAAGCCATTCCCCAACTGATGGGCAACTCCTTCTAGGTTATTGCTAACACAAAAAGGTGCTGCTATTTTGATATAGATATAGAGTTTTGATATAGATAGAGTATTTCTTTTTATCAGTGACATCCTTGGGGTATAAGCCTATTAGTGAAATTTTTGGCTCAAAGTTCTATGAACATATAAGACCTTGTCAAGATCTTTGTGTGTGAAAAAGTTATTCTTGTCTTTTGGAATCTGAGTTAATGTTTCATGTGTAGAATCTCAAGGAAGGGGGACAGGACAAAAGCACCTTGATTAGGCCGTTGATACCTCACTTAAAAGAGTAATACAAGGCTACTCTCCTGGCACCTGCCATATAATTGGCATGTACACTAAGCAGTACCTTACTTTTTGATTTTGTCCTTAAACCTAGCCAAAAAAATCTCCCTCTTTTTGCCCAATATTAACACTGTAGATAGTATCCTCTAAGTCCATATGACCCTATAACACTATAGAAAATACCCTTAGTCAACTTTAAATAAATCCAAGATCATTCCACTTTCACACTCTAGCCCCCTCCAGAAAAGCCCCAATCACTATTCTCAAATGATCCAACAGCTCAAGAATCAGGGGTAGACATGAATCCTTTGCTTATGACCCAGGAATAGTGGGCATCACCTTACTCTCTGGGTTTCATCTATCAGATGATGATTTCCTAAAGTCCTTTTCTGCTCTAAATTTCCTCTTATTCAGTGATCCTAATCACAACAGCAGAAACATAGTAATCCATTCACACATTAGGCATCATTTTTTTAGTCTACAGAAGACACATGTGTTCGTTGACTATATTGAGACACTGAATAAGATGACAGGTCTGCATTTTTTAGAGAGTAGACATTTTATACAAATGAACTAAGCATAGAACTTTGACCTAGTTCTATTTTCAGTTTTTTCCAATATTTAGATTTCAATGTGAACCCTTTGTGTGGTAGGAGAAATAACCTCTATTCCTTTTCCCCCATGCTGATTAGGCTAGGTTTTCTTTAAATGGTATTGAGAGCTTCCTTGAATCTTAGAAGATTCAGGGAACTAGAAGTTTACACCATTGACATCACTTCCTCATTACCCAAGTACAAATAGCCCCAAGAAGGTTCAGGTTCACTCTCGGATGCTTGGCTAGTGAATCACTGTGGCAATTCAGGCAAGTTTTACTCCCAGGAATCAATGTGAACTTTCCTCAAGACCTAGACTTGTCGAATATCCTTCTTTCACTATGGCTAAGTAGTTCTTCATTTTGTTCTCATATTGAACATAAGTTATCAGGGAACTGGTTAGAATTAGTCCCAGCCCAGAACACCTTGCTATAACTGCTTCTCCTCCCTCCAGGGGTTTTACAGGTTAGGAACCAATGGCAAACAAGAGAACAGGTCATTCTTTGGTTTAATTATACAAATAAGTAAATAAGTCATATTTTTAAAGTATGAAGGTAATGTTTAACCTGTAGAAAGAAGTTTTGTGGAGGGTGTCATGGTTTTAAGACTTTCCAGTAAGAGGAAGTTTCTATACTCAAAGGTAGATTCACATACTAATGTTTAATTATGTATGTGGGTAGCTATATCCTGGAGTCAGGAAAACTCATATTCTTGAGTTCAAATCTGGCCTAAATACTTCCTAGCTGGAAGTCAGCCTTGATAAGTCATTTAACCCTGTTGACCTCATCTGTAAAATGAGCTTGAAGAAATGGCAAATCACTCTGTATCATTGCCAAGAAACCCCCAAATGATCTCATGAAAAGTTGGACAGAGACTGAACAAGAACAAATTATATAAACCCAAGAGAGGTAGTCATATGCCAATTGATGATAGAGTTATGGGAATATCGCAGATAGAACAGTGAATATGGAGCAGGTCTGTGGGAGAAATATATGACATTTCTGTGGCCATAGGATCTTTCCTTCAGTATACTACACACTAAATGGTGAATAAAGTATAGCAAATACTGATATCATAATGCATACAAGTAATTTTGTACCTACATTAGGAAGGGGGCAAATATTCATCCAAATTACAATTATAATTACTGTACATATATATGTATATATAATCAGATTTTTCTCTCAAAGGAATTGCAATTCTGTCTTTGTAATATGTGCTTAGGAACAATATAGTAGACAGCACATATGTATTATATATTTTTTTCATCGAGTGTTTAATACTAGAAGTCTTGCTTTTGACTTAGCTCACTTCTCCCAAGATTTTCTCATGTCAAAATGGTATAGTGGATTTGGATTGGAAAGCATGGGTTGGAATCCCAGCTCTGCCATTTATTGTATGACTTAGGGCAAATCACTTCTCCATGGCCTCAGTTTCCCCATCTGTAAAATGAAAGGCATTGAACTGATGACTGAAGGTTTCTTCCAATTGGTAATCTTATGGTCTTACAACCTCATATCTATTTTTATAACCAGGGTGTGGCCACTAGTAATATATATATCTATATCTATCTATCTATCTGGTCATAATATCAGGTCAGACATTGAAGATGCCAAGGCCATTCACTGCAAACTGGGCCATCACAGTCATCCTGACTTTTTTCTTGCCACTGGACTTTTAATGACTCTGCAAGACAGAGTGAGGCTGCCAATTTTGCACAACTCTGCCTCACTAAATTCAATTCACTTGCAAGACAAGACATCACTTGTGATGTCATTGGTCCTCTTCAAAAACGTAGGATGAACAATATTTCCATTATATTTATATATAATTTATTATTTATATATGTATATATACACACATAAGTACATATATGTACATGTATTTTCTCTATTCTAGCTCCCATGTCTTCAATCTCTTACTGAGTATGAGGAGTAATGATGCCTTAAAGTTGTGACAGAAAGGAAATAGGGGCAAATATAAAACATTTTATTTAGCAGAAGAATGGGATGCTAAAAATTGTTATTGAATTAATTATATCTAATAAAAAGAGTAATTAACACTCAGCTAGGAATTGGTTACCATGACAGCTGAATCATCAGTCTGGATTACCTCCTGGGAAGCCCCAGTAACATGGCATTTTCCCCTGAGACCCTTCATAGCAACAAGGATAATCACATTACAACATTAATTCCCCCAAAAAGCTTTGCAGCCATGTGTTTGAGTCTATAGGAAGCCATTCATATATGCTTTTTAATCATTCAGTCATCAAAAATACTTTGAGCTCCAACTGTGGGCTCAGCACTGGCTAGCATTTTTAATACTGGCACAATTCTGCAATATTTATCATAGAAGTTACAATTAATTATTGCAGTTTTCCTTTAAGAGCCTTATTCTCACCATTTAGCGGAACCTGGTACTTGTTTTCCAGAGGTCCTTTTCAATTATTTTGCCTATCACTGTACTTGACAAGCAGAACTTTAAAGGGACCCTGTAAACACACACAGAAGCTTCCTTTTCCAAATTTCAGATACATAAATGTCTTTCTGTAGAGGTTATTGTGTAAATATATAACATGGCAATTAAAAGGAATAAAGTGAACTTGGGGTTAGATCTATAAAGAAAGATGTGCAATTGACAAGTGAATCATGTGCTTAGTTCTTTCATCAGTCCTTATGACATTAATATGGGCCAGATTATGTCTTCAATTATCCCCCTGCAAACTTGACTGCCGTGGAGGTAATCGAACACAGGATTTAACTTTGAGACTTGCAGTTTGCAAATTAAAATGGAAAGATTTGATGTGCCAAATGAAGTCTGTTTCATAAGAGCAAATTTCCATTAATGGCAAGCATAATTTAGAGGAGTGGGGAAAGGGTTTTATTCACACTGTTGGGTCTCACAGGGAGCTTTTCTGATTACCAAAAGATGTCACCACAGAGACTCAAGACAAACATAGCAAGCACTTTATTCTGCCTTTGTGTCATCTGCAGATCTGACAAGTATATGATCTGTGACTTTTTCCAAATCAGCAAAAAAAAAGAAAAAATATTGTGTAGCAAGGAGAGATGCCTAGGGCCCTCCATTAGAGAACTTTGGGTCTGGCTATTCATTCCACTTCCCAGTACTACTGTCTAGCCTCTACATCTCCATACTACCGTGTTTCCCCGATAATAAGACACTGTCTTATTATTTTTTTTTTGGACAGAAAAACACCAGAGGGCTTATTTTCAGGGAAGGGCTTATTTTAATGAACATTGACAGCAATTTTAATAAATAGGTAAATGTGAACAAAAAAATGTACCTTTATTCAATAATCAAATCACTGGGGAAGAACAGGATGACGCGCTCACTGCTGCAGCTCTGATTGGATGCAGCTCGGAGCGCGGCGTGCGTTTCACTGGGGGGGGGGACGGTGTATACAGAGGGTACCATAATGTAGCGTGTAGCGCAGGGGATCACCTTCACTACAGTAGCAATCTCAATAGGGCTTATTTTCGGGGGAGGGCTTATTTTAGAGGAATCTTACACAGTAAGGGGAGGGCTTATTTTTGGGATAGGTCTTATTATTGGGGAAACACGGTATCCACAACAAAAGCATAGGAAATAGGGGTTTGCCAAAATCTAGATAAACTATACTTTTACACATCAAAGGAAATAATATATGTAAAGCACTTTGCAAAACTTAGAGTGAGATAATAATTGTAAAGTGCTTAACACAGTAACTGGCACAAAGTAAACACTACATAAATGTTGGTATTGTCAAAGTGCTATATAAATGTCAGCCATTATCATTTCCCTGATCTACAAATCTAGTAACTGTTGAAAAAGAGAGAAAGGAAACTAGGTTAGTCTGATATGACATATGTAGTGAGTATAAGCAGTTATTGTTCTGGGAAACAACTATATGGCATTAATGAGAACTGTGTTAAGCCACGAGTGACGTCTCTTTATACAGTTTGGAATTTGCCCCATGAGATAACAACATCATTCTGGAATGAACAGATCTCCTTCAGGAGGCACAAATTACTTGCCTGACCTTAAGCTACCATACTGACCTCCCATTTAGGATGATTCACAACCATGTCATATACCTGGTCTACGTCTTTGGACTTTTCCTTAAAAAGAGAGGCCTGAGACACAGAAGCATGCTTAGAGAACCAAGGAGAAAGCTTAGACAGAGAGAAGGAAGTCAGACACATAGACTAAGTACCCTGGAAGGAAGTCTATATAGTTGTGTGACTGCTTCAAGGAACTGTGTGTACCAGAGAGCTATGTTCATCATGGAATTCTATGCACTAAGGAACCAGCAGTGGGTGAAGAGGACAAATGGAAGAATTCCTGAACCCAAGAGAGAACTCCCGGGCCGCACCAACTTGGGGAGCAGTTGAAGCCACCGCTAAAGAGTAATAAAAGACAGTGCATGTTGTGAGGACCCAAACCTCCACTGTGGCCTTCACTAGTATTGTGAGTTTTGTGCACTGTGCAGGACAGGGGAATTGGGTCAATTCTCTAATAAGCTAGGAAGATTCCCATGACCACGAGGGTCCCAGAGTAATATTGTAAATTAGGAAGACTATATGGGTCCCTAGGGAGGTGGGCTCATCAGGAAGTGGGTGGGTTACCTGAGTAAATTCTGTTCAAGGTAGAACTATAAATACTGGCCCCCGGGAGGTGGGATCACCAGAGGGGAAGATTGTCTGACTCTAAGTCATCTGAATTCTTTCTCCTTTTGTTGAAGGGAACATTAGGGTAATACTAAAAGTCACAAGGACTATGGGACTAATGAGGGGAAAGTTGTCTTGAGAGTTTATGAACTCTCAGTACAATCCTTTTGCTTTGTGGAGGCTGAAGTAAATCCTGCCTTATATTCCATGTTTTGTTAGCTCTTGCATGGGACTTGAGGGCCATTTAATTTTTTTTGTTTGTTTCCATAGACATCTACAAATCACGCATCAAATTCTACTATTTCTAGGGGGGAAATCATAGATAGAAGTAAAATGAGTCAAATTCTGATATTTCAGTGGAAAACTTTGCAAGACCAAAGAGAAATTATTTAAGAAATTTTCAAAATTGAACTCACACCTGTAAGCCTTCATTTCTGGACTACTTCAGTTATGCCTGTCCTTGATGAAACCATTCTGACTCTGTGATAACTTCCTTTTTAATGTTTTCCATTAAACAAATGTTCTGGAATTCTGCCAGAGGTTCAGGTCAACTGCTGCCATTTGAAGACTCTGCTGGCTTCTCTTTCATGAAAATCGATACATTTGCCTTTCTCAGTTCCTGTACCAACTCTCCCATTATCCATAGTTTTTCAAAGATTATTGATTGTCCTTCAGCAATTGCCTCCACCTGCTTTCAACACCTTGGGAGGGAGTGTGTCTGATCTCATCAGGGAGAGCTAGGTACTTGCCTGTTAATTCCTTCATTTGTTGGATTTCCTAGTAACCATTTAGATTCTGTCTTTTCCAGACGCAAGACTGGGAGAGACAGCTAATAAATTAGGTTACAGAGTCATGATCTAAAAGGATCCTGATAATACTAGAATTTGGGGTCAAATGTAAATTCAGTAAGGATAAATCTAAATTTTTACACCTAGTTTCAGAAAATCACCTTTCTCTCTGTAGATAGACAAAATATATTTATATACAATACTGTATATATGTATATTAGAACCCCATGCCTTCAAGCAAGTCATCAATTGATCACTTAAAATGTTATTTAAAAAAAAAACAACTCTGTTACATATACTCTTCAGTGAAGGCCTGAAACACATGATGAACAATGGATCTTTGTAGTTACACCATATTGCAAATAATTAAAATGAAAGTTGCAATGCGAGTGAAATGATAACAGTTAATCAGTCTCAGCAGTGAAGTATATCTGAGCTTCACATAATCCATAGATATTTGTTGATAGAGGCACTAGCTGGAGTCAGGTAATGTTAATTGGATATAAGCTCTTCCCTGCCCATTAATAGGCCTCACGTAGAGCCCCTTAAGGGAAGCCTGTTCAGGGGAAGCTTGCTTGTAGGAAGACTTTTACATCTTTTGCTAATTTCTAATTAGGCACTGATATCGTTCTGGAAAAAGCTAGGCAGCTCCAAAGAACAGTAAAGCAAACCACTCCAGTATCTTTGCCAAAAAAACCTCAAAACAACAACAATAAAACTCAAATGGGGTGATGAGGAATCAGGCATGATTGAAATGACTGAACAACAGTAATATAAAACCTTTGACAAAGAAGTAAGGGAACAGGGTGGGAAAGGGACTATATCAATTATTGATAGTTATTAACTGGATAGGCCATTTGATCATTCTGTGTTATATTTTTCCTTCTCCGTAAAATTAAGAATTATAGAGAGACAACTATTGTTCAGTGGATTTTAGTGACCTTGGAATCATAGGGTTATAGGATTAGGGCTGGAAGGGAAAGTAGAGGTCATCTAGTCCAACTCCCTCATTTTGAGGAATGAGGAAACTAAGGTCTATAAAGGTTGGATGATTTTCCTAGGTCACAGTAGTCATAAATAACAAAGCTAGGAGTGAAGTGCTGGAGAAAACGGAGTCTAAAAAGGGTCAGAACTTTGCCCAAGAAGGGGCCAGCCCAGTCATGGCTGGGAGTGACAATAGAGTCTGTGAAAGGATCTGTTTCCTGGATACCATTCTATCTATTTTCTGTCTTCCTTACTAACTTAGTAACCCATATCTATAACATTCCTGTTCTACTAGTTTATCAGAAAAGTTTAGTCTAGCATGACTTTGTCTTAATGCAGCCATGCTGGTTCTCTATGATCACTTTTTTAATATTACTTTCTAGTATTTTGCCAGGAATCAAAGTCAAGCTCACCAGCCTACACTTTGCAGATTCTATTCTCTTCCTTTTTTTTTTTTTTTTTGGAGGGAAGAAGGCAAGGCAATCAGGGTTACATGACTTGCCCAAAGTCACACTGCTAGTCTTTGTGTGTGTGTGTGTGTGTGTGTGTGTGTGTGAAGTGTCTGAGGTCATATTTGAACTCAGGTCCTCCTGACTCCAGGGCTGGTGCTCTATTTACTGCACCACCTAGCTGCTCCTACTCTCTTCCTTTAAAAAAAAATCAATCCTTTGCCATGATTCCAGTTCTCCATGATCCTTCAAAGATCATGGCTCTCTTACAACTTTACTTGCTGATCTGACCAGCTCCCACTGCTAACATCTCTATGCTGATGATTGTTAAATCTATTTCTCTTTTCCTAAACTCTCTGCTAACCTGCAATTTTGCATTTCCAACTGCCCATCAGACATCTCAAACTGGATGTTAAAATCCAACTTGAGTTTTAAAGCTTTTTTTTGTCAGGGCCGGCTAGGTGGCGCAGTGAACAGAGCACCTGCCCTGGAGTCAGGAGGAACTGAGTTTAAATCCGGCTTCAGACACTTAACACTTACTAGCCGTGGGACCTTGGGCAAGTCACTTAACCCCAATTGCCCTCAAAAAAAAGCAAAAAACCCCCAAAACCCCCAACGCGTCCAAAATGGAATTTATTATCTTTTCCCCTAAATCCTTTCTCTATTTCCTATCACTGTAGAGGGCAACACCATCTTTCCAGTCCTTCAGGATCAAAACCTCAGTGTAATAAACTCCTCACTCTCTCTCACCCTCCATATGTAATCTTTTGCCAAGGCCTATCCATTTCACTTTTGCAACATTTCTCAAATAAGCTTCCTTCTTTGCCCTGCCATTATTACCACTCTAGCAAAGGTCTTCATCATCTCAGACCTGGATTATTTCACTAACCTCCTGGTGGGCCTGCCTGCCTAAGGTCTCTCCCCACCAATCTCCCCTCCATGCAGTCACCAAAAGTGAGGTCAAACCTGTGCTTTGCCTACCCATGAACAATTACTATTTCTCCAATTATTTAAGTCTGATATTATTTGTATAAAAAAATTTTTTTTTAATTTTCTTTATATGATTCCCAGGTCTGTTTTGGCAGGTTTACTCCGAGATACTTTATACTGTCTCGAGTTGTTTTAAATGGGTTGTGTCTTACTATCTCTTCTTGCAGGGATTTGTTGGTGATACATAGGAATGCTGGGGGTTTACTTTATACCCTGCTACTTTGCTAAAATTATTATTTCAACTAACTTCTTCATTGAGTCTTTAGGATTTTCCTATCATATTCCTATCATCATATCATCTGCAAAAAAGAGATAGTTTTATTATCTCATTGTCCATTCTGATTCTATTTCTTTTTTTCCCTTAATGCTATTGCTAGGATTTCCAAAACAATATTAAAAAAAATATTGTTGACAGTGGGCATCCTTGTTTCCACTTGATTTTACCGGGAAGGCTTCTAGCTTATCTCCGTTACAAACGATGCTTGTTAGTGGTTTTAGGTAAATGTTTATTATCAACTCAAGTATTTTTACTAGGAATGAGTGTTGTACCTTATCTTTCTTGTCTTTTTTTTTTTTTTGCTTTTTGGAGGGCAGTTGGGGTTAAGTGACTTGTCCAAGGTCACAAGGCTAGTTTTGGTGTTAAGTGTCTGAGGCCAGATTTGAACTCAGGTCCTCCTGACTACAGGGCCAGTGCTTTATTCACTGTGCCACCTAGCCACCCCTAGTGTTGTACCTTATCAAAAACTTTTTCTGCATCTATTGAGATATGATTTTTGTTGTCATAATCAATTATATTAATAGTTATATTTATGGGGGCGGCCAGGTGGCTCAGTGAGTAAGAGCACCGGCCCCAGAGTCAGGATGACCTAGAATCAAATCTGGGCTCAGACACTTAGCACCCACCCAGAAACACCTGGCCGTGTAACCTTGAGCAAGTTACTTAACCCCAATTGCTTAAAAAAAAGTTATCTTTATGTTAAACCATCATTGTATTCCTGGTATAGATCCCACTTGGTCACAATGTACAATCTTGTTACTTGTGATATTTTTTCCTTAACCTGGGAGTTTTGAAACTTGGCTATGATATTCCTGTAAGTTTTTATCCTTAGATCTTTTCCAGGTGGTAATCTGTGGATTTTTTCTATTTCTACTTTACCATCTTGTTCTAGAACTTTGGGGCAATTTTCCTTAATTTTTCCTTAATTTCTTGTAATATTGTATCGATTCTTTTTTGATCATAATCTTTAAATAATCCAACAATTCTTATATTGTCTCTCCTAGATCTGTTCTCCAGATTAGTTGTTTTTCTTAGTGAGATGTTTCACATTCTCTTCAATTTTTTCATTCTTTTGATTTTGTTTTATTATTTCTCAGTGTCTTTTAATGTCATTCATTTCCCCTTGCCCAATTTTAGTTTTCAAGTAGTTATTTTTTCCCCTAGCTCTTGGATCTTTTTCCAAATGGTTGACTCTTTTCACACTCTTCTTGATTTTCTTGTATTACTCTCTTTTAAAAAAATGTCTTCAATCTGTGTGTGGTAACTCCATCTCACCCACAGCCTCAATCCAGGACCAGGACCATGTCCAGGACCATGTCTGCTCAGCACAGCTATACCTGAAGTTCCAAGACAGCAGAGGCTTCTTCAATATTCCCCTACTCAATCATCAGACCCCCACACTCTCCCTGATGTGAAAATTCCTGAAGCTCAGGCTGCTTCCAAACCCAGTTGTCCCAGGGGCTTGTTTGTTGATTCACCTGGAGATGTTTGTACTTTAATCAAGTCAAACCTCTGCCCCTGGAGGTTGAGTCTTTTGTGAGGTCCTCTCAAGTTGTCTTAGGAGGACAATTGATTCACCCTGACTTATGTTTATTTTTGCCGCTCTACATTCACTTTGAAGTAATGTTCTATCTTGTTCATAGAGGAAATTTGGGGAGCCTGCAATTTTCTGACCTCTTCTGGCATCTCCCAGAATGCTCCTCCTACATGGAAAATTCTTGAGCGATGCTGGAGAAAATTTCTATAATAAAGGACCACTGTCACTATTAAAATTACTCTCACTTCAGTAAATCCCCAGCAAACTGGAATTTCAAAATCAAGCAATAGACAAGTAATGCACTGCCTCCACCTTGTGACTAAGAGTGGGAACAATTCTGTTTCGCCAAAACTGTTTTCTTTGTATTATGAATTAGTATTATGAATTAGTAGGTGCTTCAGAAATGCTTATTGACTTGATCTGTGATTTGTTGTTATTTTTATGAAGTATTAAATAGTGTAGTTCTAAGATTTGCCAGTTTTAAAATCAGTTTTCTTGTAATTTTTTTTTTTCAGGTGGCCAAAGAGCCTTCCTGACTCAGTTCAGGTCTTCAGGTTTACGGCCCTAATGCCACAGGACTTTGGTGTCATTGGTCTCTGCCACCATTTTGCCATCTACAGTCCTCTGAGTGTTGGTCTTATGTAAGGAAATGCCACTGCTGGCCAAGGCATACACAAGACCGAAACCCTCCCTATTCTCCAGCAGGTTTTGATAGGTGCTGATCTCTCCTTCCAATCTGACCTTAATGGTGAGCAGGGCCTCGTATTCCTGTACCAGGGGCTGCCCTGGCTCTGCCTCCAAGAATAGCAGGGTTGTGTCGATCTGCTGTCCTCCACCTCCCTCAGGCTGTCCTCCAAGCTGGTTTTCAGATTTTGAAGGGAATCCAGGTCAATCTCTAGGGACAAGACTGGACAGATCTTGTGTTGATCACCACAGTGCTCTCCACAGTCTGGGACCAGTATTTATCAAGCTCTTATCTGTTTTGAGCCAAAGCATCACACGAGGCTCGGATATCAGCCATGACCTTGCTCAGGTCCTGAGATTTGGGAGAGTCTGCCTCCACAGTCAGCCCAGACCTTGGGCTTGAAGAGAATTCACCTCCTCCTCAGTTTTTCTTATAAAGAGCAGCTCTCCCATCTCTGTCTCCAGTTGCAGCCTGGTCATGTTGGTGTGTTCAATGACCTTGCGGAGGCCGTGAATGTCAGTTTCTGCAGACAGCCTCATGGTCAGCTTTGCTTCATACTTGACTTTTATGTCATCAGCCACCAGACAGGCATTATCAATCTGTAGGACAATTCTGACATTGTCCACTGAGCTTGGATAGATCTGCTCCCACAGATCCTCAGTCATCTTGAAATGGTGTCCCCATTCTCTGGCCTGAGGTCCCTTCTTGTCCATATGCTCCCTGATTTTCCCTTCCAGTTTGTTATCCTCAGTCTCCAGATAGAGGGCGAGGTGGTCATTGACATGCTGCATGGTCTCCTTCTCTCCCTGGATTCCCCCATCCCAACCAGCCTGCCATCAGGCTCCTGGACCCTAGGCCCCACAGAAGCTGGTAGAGCAGGCAATGAAGATTCAGGAGCCAGAGATGGCAGTGCCTCCAAACACTGGCAGCACTGCTGGCCAGCCGGACCTAGTGACTGGGCGCCTGGACTGGACTACCGTACCGTGTTTCCCCGATAATAAGACACTGTCTTATTAATTTTTTTGGACAGAAAAACACCAGAGGGCTTATTTTCAGGGGAGGGCTTATTTTAATGAACATTGACAGCAATTTTAATAAACAGGTAAATGTGAACAAAAAAATGTACCTTTATTCAATAATGAATTCAATAAAGAACAGGATGACACGCTCACTGCTGCAGCTCTGATTGGATGCAGCTCGGAGCGCGGCGTGCGTTTCACCCGGGGGGGGGAGCGGTGCATACAGAGGGTACCGTAATGTAGCGTGTAGCGCAGGGGATCACCTTCATTACAGTAGCAATCTCAATAGGGCTTATTTTCGGGGGAGGGCTTATTTTAGAGGAATCTTACACAGTAAAGGGAGGGCTTATTTTCGGGATAGGTTTTATTATCGGGGAAACACGGTAGTAGCTGGTGGAGGAGGTGATGGAGCAGGTAGTAAAGCTCATGATATCAGGAGAGGAGAACTGGATGCAATCCACATAGACTGTAATCTTTCTTTATAAATATGTATGGGTCTTTAGAATAGTAATATCTAGCACTTCACTGCATCTGGGGGCATCTCCTGTCATCCTGATCTATATCTTGTCATTGGGTCCAGATGTCTCAGAAGGAGAAAGTGAGGCTGGTGACTTTGCACAGCTGTTCCTCACTTAAATCCAAGTCATGGCATCACCTTCTTGATATCATGGTTCTTTTCGATAATGAAAGACAAACAGCATCTAGCACTTCCATGATGCTTTCTTTAAAGTTTGGGAAGCATTTTACAAAATAATTTATACCACACATATCTCATGTGATCTATGTGGTCTTAACAGAAAGCAAAAAATTCAAGAACCAAGCAGAAAAATCAATCATTTTCATAAATCATATTTATGTATAATTTTAAGATTTTCAAAGTGCTTTTCATATATTATCTCCTTTGGGTCTTACAGAAAGTCTTGTGAGACAGATACTGCTACAGTTATCCCCATTTTACAGATGAGGAAACTGAAGCTCAGAAATGTTCTGTGATTGGTCAGTAGTTGCAGTTAGTAATCTGCAGAGATTTGACCCCCAACTCAGTGTCTTTGGAGGGTGTGTCTCTGTCCCACAATGGCTGCCAGCTATGAATTTGGGGGAGCCTGACTCCAAAGAAAGGATTGGGCTTCTCTCATCTCACTGACTCATTATACCCTTACTCTAGAACAGAATTCTGAGTACAACCTTCAGACCAAAGCTTACAAATAGCTCATGTCTAAAGTTTTTCCAAGAAAGAATTAAGGGAGTCCCATCTTGTTAATGCAAAAAAAAAATCAAACTCAAATAAGATATCAATTATTTATTTCTTCCACAGAGGAAATGCTTAAAACATGAGTCTCACATACTCACATTAGCAAATGCTTAAAAAAAAATAAGACAGCAATCCATCCCTTATGTTAAAATCTCCCTGAAAGCACTTTGGGATATTTCACTTCCAGCTCAGCCCTGCATTGCCCTAGCAGCTGACAAGGTATTGCTCTCCAAGCTAACCAGTTGTAGCCTCTACTCCTGTCAGTTTCAGAGTGATCCTGACCACTGGACACCTCTTCCATGACAAGGAATAGTTTAAGGACATACCTCCTAACAGCAGCTTGTATTGACTCAGCAACCTAGGAACTCTTGAGCTCATGAGAAAGGTACCAAGGCTGGAAATGTCCATTTCTTGGGATCACTGGTTGCTAACTGATGACTTGATGTCAGGAAAGAAACTACAAACAGAAGAGATAAGCAGGGTCTTGAGGTCTGGTCTTGGGATTACCAAAGTAATCTCAGGTTTTTGTTGCACTATGCTTGAGCCGAAAGCTGCCATTGCTATTGGTGGGAGTGGAACTGCGGAGAACCCTGCCATTCCCCACACATATACACACCAACTCACTGGAAATTGAAGGGAGATTTGGCAGAAGTGATTCATTCAGAGTATAGAAACTTTTTCCTCAATTTTTTCTATAGTCTAATGAGTTGACAAGTTTTCCTGATTCTGTGGCCAGTTAGCCATTACATCTATTAGCTTTCACACAATATCTAGCCACAAGTACCAAGGGACCAAGCAGGAGCTGCTTTGTTGCACATGCCCTTTGGCAAGGGGTCAAAGCAAAGGGTCAATCAATATTATATCCAACACTGGGGCACACCCATGTTACTCTGGGAAGGAAAGAGTAAGAGAGTATATAACTACTCTTTTTTTTTTTTTTAAGCAATTGGGGTTAAGTAACTCGCTCAAGGTTACATGGCCAGTTATTTCTGGGTGTGGTGCTAAGTATCTGAGCCAGGATTTGATCCCCAGGTCATCCTGACACTGGAGCCGGTGCTCTTACTCGCCGAGCCACCTGGCCACTCCTTATAACTACTCTTGAGGGATTCAAATTATCTTGTCCATAGAAACTAAAGTGTAAAAAATGTAAAAAGTGCTGGAGAGAATGATTGCTAAACCACATTCAGTGATGTTTAAAAGACTAGGGATGGTAGTAGGAAGAAGGGCAAATGTCAATTTTTTTAAAGGAAGGGAATAAAATCAACTAACTATAGGTCAGTGAGCTTGACTTCACTTTTTGGCAAAATTCTAGGACATTTTAAAAAATTTTTTTAGTATTTTATTTTTTTTCCCAGTCACATGCAAAACCAAATTTTAACATTCATTTTTAAAACTTTGAGTTTCAAATTCTCTCCCTTCCTCCCTCCCCAGCCCCTTTCATTGATATAGATTATACACATCTAATCATGTAAAACATTTCCATATTAGTCATACTGTGAAAGAAAACATCTATTTCAAGTCTGCTCAACATAGGGCCCACAGGCCACTTTCAACCTGTCAAAGAGGTCCACAGGTTGGATGTTGTGCAGGTCTGTTTTACAGCCTTTACATTTTTGAAGGGCCACTGGAAATCCTTTGACTGCTGAAAGCAGCCCTAAGTTGTGCAGGCTGGATTTAAGGGAACTTTGTATAGTCGGTTTTACATTTGAATGTAAAATGCAAAGGATTTGCATTTTCACAGGCTGTCTGAAATTCTTTGGAAGGCCTCAAGTGGTGTACAGACCATAAGTGGCCTGCAATGTTGTACAAGCTTGATCTATTCTCTCCCTTCTTTCACCCTGTTCCTCCTCAAAACTGTTTTTCTTCTGACTACCTCCCCTGATCTGCCCTCCTTTCTATCACTCACCCCCCTTTCCTGAAGGGTAAGATAGATTTCTATACCCAATTGAGTGTCCAATTCTGAGAATATGGTTCACTCGTTCCCCTCACTTCCCCCCTCTTTCCCTCCACTTTAAAAACTTTTTCTTGCCTTTTTTACATGAGCTAATTTACCCCATTCTACCTCTCCCTTTTTCTTTCTCCCAGTACATTCCTCTCTCTAACCCCTTAATTTTATTTTTTAGATATCATCTCTTCATATTTAGCTTACACCTGTGGCCTCTGCATATATAATCCTTCTAATTGCCCTAATAATGAGAAATGGAGGAATGTAAATAGTGTAACCTTATTAAGTCCTTTATGATTCTCCTTTCTTGTTTACCTTTTTATACTTCTCTTGAGTCTTATATTTGAAAGTCAAATATTCTATTCATCTCTGTTCTTTTCACCAAGAATGCTTGAAAGTCTCCTATTTCACTGAATATCCATTTTTTCCCCCTGAAGGTTTATACTTAGTTTTACTGGATAGGTGATTCTTTGTGGTAATCCTAGCTCCTTTGCCCTAGAGAATATCATATTCCAAACCCTCTGACCCTTTAATGTAGAAACTGCTCAATCTTGTGTTATCCTGACTGCGGCTCCATGATACTTGAATTGTTTCTTTCTGACTACTTGAAGTATTATCTCCTTGACCTGAGAGCTCTGGAATTTAGCTATAAAATTCCTGGGAGATTTCATTTTGAGATCTCTTTCAGAAGGTGATTAGAGGAGTCTTTCAATTTCCTTTTCACCTTCAGGTTCTAGAATATCAGGGCAGTTTTCACTCAATTTCTTAAAAGATGATGTCTAGGCTCCTTTTTTTAATCATGGCTCTTAGGTAGTCCAATAATTTTTAAATTATCTCTCCTGGATCTATTTCCAGGTCAGTTGTTTTTCCAATGAGATATTGCACCTTGTCCTCTATTTTTTCATCATTCTTGTTTTGTTTTATTGTTTCTTTATTTCTCATAAAGTCATTAGTTTCCATTTGCTCCATTTGAATTTTTAAGGAACTATTTTCTTCAGCGAGTTTTTGTGCCTCCTTTTCCATTTGGCCAGTTCTATTTTTCAAGGCATTCTTCCACTTATGGAATTTTTTTACATTGTTAACCATTTGGCTTAGTCTGTTTTCTTAAGGTGTTATTTTCTTCAGTATTTTTTATATGTCTCCTTTACTAAGCTGTTGACTTGTTTTTCATGATTTTCTTGCATCACTCTCATTTCTCTTCCCAATTTCTCCTCTACCTCTCTTACTTGATTTTCAAAATCCTTTTTGGAGCTCTTCCATGGCTTGAGACCAATTCATATTTTTCTTGGAGACTTTGAATTTAGGAACTTTGACTTTCTTCTGAGTGTGTGCTTTGATCATCTTTGTTACCATAGTAATTTTCTATGACCAAAATTGTTTTCTGTTGCTTGCTCATTTGTCGAGCCTATTTCTTGACTTTTAACTCTTTGTTAAAGTAGGACTCATGTGGATGGTGGAGGGTGCACTGTCTCAAGTTTCAGGAGGTTTGTGTAGCTTTTTCTGAAATAATTCTAGGGACATGTAAGTTTACAGTTCTTCCAAGGTGGTATTACCTAAGGAGAAGTGTGTTTACTCCTCTCCTGGCCTGTGCCCGGGTCTGTGAGTGACCATAAGCATTCTCTTCTGCCCTGGAGGTGTAACAGGAGTCCCGACTTCACTGTGGCATGCTGGTGCCCCTCCCCACCTTGGTACTGCCATCCAAGACTGAGACCTAGATTCAAATATGAGCAAAGCAACGGAGTCCTGCTCCCAGTGCCAGCAAAGAGATGCCTGTAGAAGAATGCCTTCTGACCCGTTGTTGGACCCTTTTACTGTCCGTGGGCTAAGAACTGTGGAAGCAGCTACTGCTACTGCTGATTTAGAGACTTCCAAGGTCCTCTCCTGATTTACTGGGACTGGGTCTATGTTGGCATGGCCTGCACTGGACTGTGCTCCACTCTCACCTAGGTGCAACACAACTTTCCTGTTGATCTTCTAAGTTGTCTTTGACTGAAAAATTATTTCACCCTGTTCTTTTGTGGGTTCTGCTGCTTCAGGAATTGTTTTATGGCATTATTTTAAAGGGTTTGGAGAGGTTTGGTGGATAACTCAGGTGAGTTGCTGCCTTTTCTCCTCCATTGTGTCTCTGCCCTCCTCAGAACGTATTCTTGAAGAGATGTTAGTGCATAACTTTAAAAGGTAATAATAATCATAGAGTCAAGGCAAATTTATGTTAAGGATGGAATTTTTGAAATGCAAAATACTCATATGGGGAGGGATGGGCTAATAGTAAAAGTGGAGGGCAGATAACAAAGATAAAAAATAGGAAAAGATCTGCCAAAATTTCCATAGCAAACATGTGGGAATTAAAATTGTCCAACCTACAAAAAAATAGACTGAGGCAGAGCTCTCAGTCAATTTAGGACTTTATTAAAAGGGTCCATGATCCCCTCTAATGAAGTGGACTTTAGATATTTCTCATAATCTGAGATGACCCTTCTTCTAGGACCTTGTTTTCATAGGGTTTCCAGCTATAAAAAAGAGCCATGGTGAGACACAGAATCTCATCATTTGATAGTTGTCCTCTTGAGGTCCCAAAATGACATATTTGTGGGGCGCTGGGGAGGGTGGGAAAGGTTTCACAGGTTAGGCAAAGCATGGGGCATCTCCACTCATTAGATGGTCATAAGATGGTCACTTGATCATGTTGGACAAGAGAAAGAGAACCAGAGGTACAAAAAAAAGTAGAGGATTTTCGAAAGCATCAAGACATACCAACCATGATGGATTTGGACATGGAATTGGAGCAAAATAGGATGGAGGTATCTTTGTCAGCATTCTCGTGGTTGTACAAGCAAGCTTCATAACTTGGTAAACAAGTAGTGAACATTACATTAAAGTCTGAGGCCCACTATAAGAACCTATCTATCTCTATATGATTTATGCAATATTTCAAACTGATTGGCATAGTGTAGCGGTCCAAATGAATTGTTTCTCAAAAACTCTTTGCTCATAACACAGAAGCTTCTGCATTTTGACTCTTAAATCACAGCCCCCAGTGGTCTATATGAGGAAGTAGAAAATGCACTAGAGAAAACAAAGATGGAGGAGAAGCCGAACTGCCATACCCGGAAGAGATACCTTTTGAGGGTGATACCTGGGGGGAGAAATGGACCTTATTGTTACCTCCCCCACTCCCCCACCACCCCACAAAAAAAAATTTGCATTGTTTATGGGCTCCTGGGACTCTCCCCACTCCACCTTTTATTCTACTTGTAAGTGTGAACTTACAAGAAGAATGTTGGTTCCTTGAAGGCAGGAGCTATTTTTTTTTTGGGTGCCTGGCACATTTAATTAATCAAACAATAAGCATTTAATAAGGCCTACTATGTTCCAGTCAAGGAGCTAGGGTATAGGGATACAAAGACAAAATTAAAGGAACATGTACCCATATTAAATATACAGGTATACCTTGTTTTATTGAAATTCATAGATATTGTGGGTGGGTTATTTTTTTTACAAATTGAAGGTTTGTGGCAATCCTGTGTTGAGCAAGTCTCTCAACACCATTTTTCCAATAGTATGTGCTCAAACCCTGCCTCTGTGACACATTCTCATAATTCTCATAATACTTCAAATTCTTTCATTATTATCATATCTGTTATGGTAATCTGTGATCCACAATTGTTGATGTTACTATTGCAATTGTTTAGGGCCATCATGAACTCCTCTCATATAAGAAGGCAAACTTAATTGATAAATGTCACGTGGTGTGTTCTGACAGCTCTACCAACAAACTGTCCTGATCCGAGATGAAACAATATTGAAATATGGTCAGTCAAAAACCCTTCAGTGGCCTCTAAGAGGGCCTTCCAAGAGAAAGGAAGAATCAATTGATGTAGTAAAGTTTATCATTGTCTTATTTTAAGAAATTGTCACAGTTCGGGGCAGCTAGGTGGCGAAGTGAATAGAGCACTGGCCCTGGAGTCAGAAGTACCTGAGTTCAAATTTGACCTCAGACACTTAACACAAAAACTAGCTGTGTGACTTTGGGCAAGTCACTTAACCCCAATTGCCCTCCCAAAAAAAGGCAAAAAAAAATTGTCACAGTCACCTCAACTTCCAGCAGCTACCTCCCTAATCAATCAGCAGGCATCAACATTGAGGCAAGACCCTCCACCAGCAAAAAGATTTCCATGCATTATAGGTTCAATTGATTAGCATTGTTTTTTGTAATAAAAGTATTTTAAAATTAAGGGGTGTGTGTATTAGATATAACACAATTACACACTCAATAGACTACAGCATAGTGTCAACATAACTTTTTTATGCACTGGAAACTAAAAAATTAATGTGACTCACTTTATTTCTATATTCCCTTTATCAACGTGGTCTGGAATTGAATTTACAATATCTCCAAGGTATGCCTGTATACAAAATAAATTCAAGGTAATAAAGTGGGAGGTGGGGATGGACAAGTACCTAGGGGAACAGAAAAAGCTTCATTTAGGAAATGACTTCTGAGCTGGGTTTTGAAGGAAATTAGAGATTCTAAAAGGTAGGAGTGCAGAAAATATGCATTCCAATACTTAAGGGTCAGCTCATGAAAAAGCACTGAGACAGAGATGGTGCATCATATAAGGAACAGGAAAAGGGCCAATTTGGCTGGATGGTAGATTGGGAGCCACGGTAATTTATTGAGTGGAGGAGTGACAGGCAAACATGAGCTTTAGGAATATCACCTTGGCAGCTCTGTAAAGGGCAGATTGTGGAGGGGAGAGACTCCAGGCAGTGAAAGCAATTAGGAGGTCATTGTAATCTTCCAGAAACACAATGGTGAGAGCCTGAACTAGGATGGTGGGTGAGTGCAAAGAAGGAAAAGGGAATGAGCTTAAGATATGTTGTGGAAATGGAACTTAGAAGGTCCTGCAGCTGACATGGCATGTTGTAGGTACTTAATACATCTTTGTTGAATTGAATAAAGTCAGATGATCTCATCTGGTAGCAATAACTTCACAGTCTCCATTGGAAACTGCTGTGAGAAATTGAATCCTGAAAAATGAATCTCAATTTGGAAGTACTGTATGGATGGGTGTTGCAACAAGCACCCCTGTGTCCCCAGGGTGCCTGCTCACACAGGTTCTTGGATCTGCTTTGTTAAAGGAAAGCAACTCAAAATGGGTTAACAAGCTTACTTTAATCAGTCAGACATATATCGTTTACCTTGTTCAGGAGAAAAGGTCAGAACCCCAAACTTCAAAATATACAGACAGAATTATCAAGACATTAACAGATCAAGTAGACAGCTTTCCAAACTGTCCAACCATTACATCCATACTCAGTCAACATCTGGGTTTCCACATTCTGGGTTTTTCAAAGCCGGGGGACTCTCAACAATGGCTTCCCAAAATTCAGATCAAATCACAGAATACTTCTCAAAGTGAGTCCCAAAACAAAGCTACCCATCAGGGCTTATATAGCCTTCTCCTGGCTCAGAGAATGTAACAACCTTATTGACTCACTGGCCAATCAAGAAGTATCTACTGAAAAACAAGCCTCCCACCCCAGGCTTCAGGTGCACATTAGCCTAGGGGCAGGAAAGATCTTCAAAATTTACATTCTTATTACAATGGGCCAGCTAGGTGGTGCTGTTAGTGAATAGAACATGGGCCCTGGAGTCAGGGGGACCTGATTTCAAATTCAGCCTCAGACACTTAACATTTTCTAGTTGTGTGACCTTGGGCAAGTCACTTAACCCTAATTGCCCTGCCCTTCCCCCCTCCAAAAAGCAAGAAGAAGAAGAAGAAGAAAAGAAGTACTGTATCACATCTTGTGAAATGAATAGGATAGCAAGAGTCCTCAAGTCAGGAAGACATGAATTCAAATTCAGCCTCACATACTTACTAGCCTTGATCTTTTTGCTTCAGGTTTCTTAACTGTGAAATGGAGATCAGAATAGCACCTACCTCCCCAAGGGTGTTGTGAGGATCAAATGAATCAAGTACTTGGCACTTAATGAATGCTCCTGCCACCCATCTGTTCTCATTCTAAATTGTCATAGTCAAGAGTAGAAAACGAGCCAAGAAGTATCTCAAAGGAAAGGCAGGCCCTGGTTATACAAGATACATACTTGCTAGTCATTTGAAAACATTCTACTACTCTATTCTCTCTCCACCCTGGTGCCTACAATCAGATGTACAACCTTGGAGAAAGGCCTCCCCTACCTTGGATGCATCTTCCGTGGAAGAATCAGTAACCCCCAGACAATGAGATGCTTGGGTGGTTGTGTCTTCCCTAGATTAAAGGAATTCCTATTTTGATGAAATTACAAATGTGCTGAAGTAAGCTTAAAAGTAGCTGAGGGATAAGCTTTTAGGCATCATAAAAGTCAATGAAGTCAATGTGCACCTACCCCTGACAGGTAGTAACCCTGTACCAAATATCTGAAAGCCTCCTTTAAGTGGATGTCTGGGAAAGAAAGAGAGAAAGAAAGAGAGGAAGAAAGAAAGAGAGAAAGAAAGAAAGAAAGGAAGGAAGAAAGAAAGAGAGAGAGAAAGAAAGAAAGAAAGAAAGAAAAAGAAAGAAAGAAAGAAAGAAAAAGAAAGAAAGAAAGAAGGAAGGAAGGAAAGAAAGAGAAAGGAAGGAAGGAAGAGAAAGGAAGGAAGGAAAAAAGAAATAAAGAAAGAAAGAGAGAGAGAGAGGGGGAAAGAGAGAAAGAAAAAGAAAGGAAGGAAGCCTTGTATCCATTTTAAAAGCCTCTACTCTGAGCTTTTTTGAGAAGCAGTCCTACTAACTTTCCTATGTCCCTTTCCTATGACCTTGACCTATATGTATATATATATATATATATATATATATATATATATATGACCTATGACCTTCCTTTCCTATGACCCTGGTTGAGAGCTGCTGTCTTATTCCCAGAGTACCTGCTAGCTAAGCCCCTCTTGGGAGCATTTTAGTCCTCACAATCTCTATAACTGCTTTCTAAGTTAACATGAGATCTTGTGTTGGTCCTCATCATTATGTGCCTGTATGTGTGTATGTGTGTGTGTGGGGGGCGGGGGGTTAAAACATCATATAGCACCTACAAGGCCAAAAGCCCAGTGGGACACAGGTTTTATTTATCACAAGAATCTAACACTTTACCCTGCTCTGATATCGCTGAATGTATGCTTATAGTTTACTGCAAAGACAACTAGGGTGTGGGATCATAGTCCAATATAGTCACACCATGGCACCAGAAAAAGAAAAATCACTGGTATTTAGAGGGACGTTACAATTCAGAGGACTCAGAGCTGGAGCAGGTCAGCAGAGATAATCTTGTCCCCTCCATATACTCCACAGTCCTTCCTTATCTGTACCCTTGCTGCTGACCTCTTTATCACCCATCTTTGCACCTTTGCATAAAGAACTATCCCTTCTGCTTGGAATGCTCTGCCTCTGAGCATTCCTGGCTTCCTTCAAGATTCGGGTCACCTGCTACATTCTTGAAGATGCCTTTCCTGGTCCCTCCAGCTACTAGTGCCTTTCCTCTAAGGTTATCTCCCATCTATTCTGTCCACATCTTAGGGAATCTATTTATAGACACGTTTTTCCTTTATCAGAATGTAACCTCCTTGAGGACAGTTTTTACTTTTTTTTTTGTATCACTGGTGCCTGGAACAGTGCCTAGCACATATAATAAATGCCTAATAAATACTTGCTTGTTTGTATCCAGAGCTCCCATACAATGAGATCACTCAAAGCCAGTCACTTCATTTTTCTAGACTACTTCAGTTTCCATCTGAGGTCTCGAGTAAAAAACCTCACCAGGACTTTATTAGCTCTCCAATTCTTTTGTTACCTCCTAGTTACTCTGAGGGCAGTATTTCTCAATTTTAAAAAATTCATTCAATATGCATTTATTAAGAGCCTTCTGCAGTATGTGCCAGCTGGGGTGCTAGGGGCTAGGGATTTCTTTGAAATCTTTGATTTCTTAGGTATGAGGAACTCTCAGTGAGAAAATTCCCAGGTCTGCCACTGGTCTCTGACTCCCAGTCTTATGTCATCTAGAGGTCATCTCAAATGATGGACTTTTTGGTGTCAGGACACTCTTGGCTGTCAGGTGAGACCTAAAGAGCCCTTCACAGAATAATGTATTTAAGTCCATAAAATCACATACATAGGTTTGCAAAGGAAAGAAATTCTATTGAAATACAGTTATTGCACTTTTGTAAAATGACCAAGTTCACAGACTCCAGATTAACAGCAGTTATTTTAATCCAACCCTTTCATTGTACAGATAAGCAAACAGATCCAGAAAAGAGAAATGACTTAAAATATCGGAGATATAGATCTGGAAGGGACAGCAAAGACCACTTAAACCTCCTCGTCTTACTTTATAAACAAGACACTGAGGGCCAGGTTGGGTCAAGTAATTTACCCAAGGTAACAAAAGGGCTATCTTGGGTTTCGAAGAGGTGCCTTTTGCCTCCTTGGTACATCCAGAATTCTTTTTGGCTCTCCTCCAAGGCTGAGTAGCTAACAAGTGGGGGAGCAGGAATGAGATCTCCAAGATAATACCTCTCCAGGGCTGAAAGGGTTGAAGCTATGGGGGTAACTTGGCAGGTGGCAAGAAAGAAGCTTGCAAACATGGGGGGAAATAACTTATAATTACAGCTCATATATCTATGGCATTCTAAGATTTACAAAGTGTTTTAGGATGAGATAGGTGCTTCAATTATCATCTCCCAGCCTCAAGTCTCTGCTCACTCCAGTCTATCCTTCACTCAGCTACCAACGAGATCTTCTTAAGCACATGTCTGACCATATCATCATCAGCACTCACTCCCCCATTCAATAAACTTCAGTGTCTCCCCATTACCTCCAGGACCAAATGTAAAGTTCCCTGGCTTTTAAAGCCTTGCATTCAACTCCCTGCCTTCAACTTCTTTGCACATTTCTGTCTGTCACCTATTCAATGATAAAGTGATTCTGGCCCCCTTAATGTTCTGTGAACAAGACACTTTACCTCCTAACTCCAAGCATTTTCACTGATTGAACCAATGGGAGAAATTTTCTCCCTCCTCATCTTCACTCCCTGACTTCCTTTGCCTTAAGATTGAAGCTAAAATTCTATGTTCTGCAAGACTTTCTTGATTCTCCATAACATTAGTGTCTTCCCTCTTCTGATTACCTTTGTTTTATCATGGTTATATATTCTATAAATTCTATCAGTCATGTTACTAAATAGCTGTTTGTGTGTTGTCTCCTCCATTAGACTGTGAGTTTCTTGAAGCTAAGGGCTAATTTCTAATCTCTTTGCATCCCCAATGATTAGTACCATACCTGGCACTTAGTAAGGCCTTAATATAGCTTATAATTGTGGTTTTTAGGAACCTGAGGCCCTAAGATGTAAGGTGACTTGTCTCCAGTTACGCAGCTACAATAGAAGAGAGCTCCATGGGATTCACCTTCCACTTCAGCAGGCTTGACTGCTTCAGGTATGAAGGTTTCAGTGGTAACTCCTGGGAGGTGGCAAGAAGGCAGCTCTAGAAATGGAGAAAGTGACCTAGAATAATGACCTGTCTTTAGAGGGGCCACAGAACAGAGAAGAGGATGGACTCGGCATCAGAAAGACCTTGTTTTAATGTTCCCTCAGCTGCACAATAGGGGTGATAATGGCGCCTACATCCTCTAAGGCTCCTGTAAGAATCAAAGGAGCTGCTATGTGGAGGAAGTCTTGGGGAGAATGAGGTGGGGGAGGAAGAACTGACTCTGGGATCAGAGAACCTGGCTTCAAGCCCTGTCTCTGATGCTGCTCCATCCAGAGGTTTGGGGAAAGTCACTCTCTACTCTGGGCCTCAGTGTCTTTATATATATATATATATATATATATATAAAATTAAGGGTTGGGGGAGAGGATTAGAACCCTGAGGTTTCTTCCAGCTCTACATCTATACACCTTTGGGAAACACTGAAAATATCACTATGCAAATGCCAGCTTTTATTAACATACAAATCACTTTACACCCATAATTCCATTTGCTCTTCCCAATACAGGTGTACCCATTTTTCAGATGAAGAAACTGAGGCCTATAGCTATATCCTACTGAACTCATCGGTGTAGAGGAAGGCAACCTTAGCAGCCATTTAATCTAAACACCTTATTTTACAAATGAGAGAACTAAGGCTTGCAGAATTTGTGTGACTTGCCCACAATCCCCAGCTAGCCATAAATAGCACTAGTAAGTAGCAGGGCCCTCCCTGAGACCCACCTTTTTGGTCTCTAAGTCATGCACTCTTTTTCTGTCCTATTCTTTCCTAAACTAGAAGAGAGAGTGTGAAATTGATAAGTTGAGGCTGAGATGAATTTCCCAGTTCTGCTGCAGCAGTCTCTCCACTTGGGGCCTGGCCCTCCCCCCTCTGCCTCCCTTAACTCCTGGAATCCTAGAAAACCCTAAGGCACAACTCATTTACATAGTGCCCAGGTGGGGGTGGGGGCTTGCCAACCACTCCCTGCCTGGCCAAAAGTCACATGAATGGGGAGGAGAAGCTTGAGGAGTGAGGGACATAACCAGGGCCAGTTAGTCTGGGATGTCCCAGTAGAGGCAGGCTCAGTATCCTAGAGGTATCTGAAGTGTTGTAGAAGCGCCAGGGCTCCTTTACCAAAGGGACCATGCTCCTAGTGCCTCCCCGGGTTTGGTGGCTGCTGCTGCTGGTGTCTCTGCTCTTTGGCACCTACACAGAGGGCATGCTCAGGAGTTTCCTCTTTGGCACCTATCCTAAAGTGATAGATCACCCTGACCAGCAATGGCTTTGGCAAAAACTGGACCATTTTGATACTACATGCCCTGAATTCTGGAGACAGGTAATAGAAACTGGAAAAGGAAAAGAAAGTCAAGCTGGGGCTGTGGGTTCAGATAGGCTTATGCCGCTGTCCAGGGATCCCACAGCATTGCTTTGGGGAAAACAGAAGGACTGCAGCATCAGACAGTTGGAAGGGGTCAGAGAAGACACCTAGTCCAGCCTTATTTTAGGGTGGGAGAGACTTGCCAATGCTTAGGCAAGGTACTAAGTGGCAAAGGCAGGATTTGAACTCAGATATTCTGATTCTAAATTGAACCCACTTTCCACTGGGCCCCCTGCCTCTAGCGTTCAGTGGGGCTGCTAAAAGACCGGGGGACAAAAGAGTTGATCACTGGGCTCTCACTTTGTGGTTTGGAGTTGTTGGGACTAGTCAGTCTTTTGTAGTACCAGCTGGAAAGTCCTTTGGTCACTGTCTGGTCAGTCTGGAGGACAGTACCCTGCTGTGTACTGTGGAAACAAATGGAGATACAATAACAAAACTGAAACTGGCACAGCCCTCAAGGACATCCCAGTCTATCTGGGAAGAAAATGGGTAAATATATATGTCTATACATCTCTTCATTTGCTGGAGGTAGTTGAGAGCAAGTTGAGTGTTAAATTTTTAATGTGACCATTTAGGCTTTGGAAATCAGCACTTTCTACAAATCAGGCCTTGATTTATTATTTTCTTGATTGACTAGTCTTAAGAAAGTGTTAATAATGCATATGAAATTAAAACTGGGTCCTGCCTACAGTTTTCCCCCCAGAGAGCCTGGTTGTTAAACATTTACCAGCACAGCCCTCTATTGTTCTATAAACATTGCTTGAGGTCTTCAGGAGTACAGGAGAAAGTACAGGAAAGGAAGTCATTACCAGACTGGAGGCCTGGAGAGAAAGATAATTTGGGAAGATGAAGCACAGCTAGGAAAGTCAGGACCCTCCTCTTGTAGGATATGACACTCCTCTAAACTTTGAAGGAAATGAAGGGTCCTAAGGTGCAGAGGTGAGGAGAAATTGTATCCCGGACATTTGGGGATAGCCTGAGAAAGGCGGGGAGAAGTGAGTAAGAAGGCTAGCTTGCCAAGGCTGCTGAAAACATCGAGTGGTAACGAATGACGAACCTGGAAAGTTAGGCAGTCTGGAGACAGGCTGTGAAGCAAGTAACTTTCCTGGGATCACAGTGGTCACACAGTGTGTGCAAGAGGTGGAACAAGAATCAAAGTTTTCCTAATTCAGTGGTTGGGGTGGGAGGAGGACAAGGGGGAAGTGGGAGAAGAGGGAGAGTAAGAGAGAATCCTTTTCCTGTATTAAAACTACTCCCCATTTTAAAGCTCTATTTCTCTTCTGCGTAGTACAAATTGTGGTCACTGATCAGAGGACAATAGATTTTGAGATATAAGGAACCATTCAATCAACATTTATTAAGAGTTCACTATCTATTAGGCTTTATGCTAAGCACTGGGACCAGTGGTCATCTAGCCTTTAGGTTTTAAGATGGAATATTTGCAATGTCAGAGGTTTTGCAAATGGAGGATAACACTTTTACTCAACTCACAGAGTTGTTGTAGGGACCAATTAGTACAAACATAATAACTGACATTAATAACTGGCTCTTTGTCAGCCTGAAAGCCCTTTACATACATGAATTCATTTAAGGTGTCTGACAACCTGTGAGGTGGAGATGACTGGTATTGCTATTCCTATTTAGATTTTTAAGGAAACTGAAGTTTGGAGAAATTTAAGTGTCTTACCCCTTTTCTTACATAGCTAGTAAATATCAGAGGCAGTCTTTATGCTCAAGACTTCCTGATTCCAATCCAACACCCTCTCTACCAGGCTATATTGTTTCTTGAGTTAAAGCTCTCAGAACATACAATTGTCAGATATCACCATATCATCTGTGCATACGGACAAAGGGGGAAAAGGAATATTTATAGTCTGATATGCAACATCTGTCTACAATTCAATTAAATTCTCTGAGCTTGTTGGCTCTTCTACAAAATGACGGAAGGTGGTTTTGGGGAATAAATCTTGGGAAAACCACTTTGGCAACTGCTTTGTGGGAGCCAAGTTCAGCTTTACCCTTGGGAGTCTTAATACTTTGAGATTTTTGCTGATATTCTGTATCTATAGCAGAGGACCCACACATATAGAAAGACAAAGATGATAGATGATTGAGATATAGATATATAGAAAGTAGAAAGATACAAAGATACATATTGGGGATCTAGAGAGAGACACAAATCTGTATGTCTATATGTATGTATCTATATGTGTGTATATATAATACATATATAAATATATATGGATACATACACACAAATATACTGCGAATACATCTACCGATAGAGGGGAAAGACGTTCAATAGCTTGTCTAAGGCCTAGTTATAAAAGTGACCATTGAAAGACACACCAGAATGCATTAATTGCTTGGATATTTTGCTGTCTAAGGGAGCCTTACGCAGAGAATGCCAGCTCTCTGGGCCCAACTCTCTTTATCTGTAAAATTAGGCAGTGGATAAGATGGCTCCCAAGATATTTTCGAATTCTAAATACTCTGATCTTTTGTGAGATTGTCTTTTCCCTGGAAATCAGCTTACAATGGTAACTGATCTGGAAATCTGCCAGTGGGGGAGGGAAGTGGTTTGACCTCCCACTGGTGGGTGAATAGGCTAGAATCAGGTGAGTTGCCTGCCTTCCACTGAAATGTTTTACAGACCCAGAAAGAGGGGGGAAAATATGCTTGGTGTTTCCTTAGGAATCTCAGGATTTGAGATGGAAGTCTCAGAATTCATCTAATCCAGGGATACTTAAGCTTTTGTGTGTGTCATACAGCACCACCTCCATAATGCTTTTTAAATGCATAAAATCAAACACAGGTGATTATAAAGGAAGTCAATTATATTGAGATGCAATTATCAAAATATTTTTTAAAATAAATTCACTGGTCCCAAAACACTTCTCCAAGACCTATCTGACAAGTGGCTTTGGCCTCCTTTTGTAGACACCACCTATGGATAGTTCTACTTATTAGGAAGTTTTTCCTAATATTCAGCCAAACTTTTCTTCACTGCAGTTTCCAACAATTGCTCCTAATTGCATCTTCTAGGTCAAGAAAATCACGGTTTGTCCGTTCCTATGAAAATTGAACTCCTCTTATGTGCCAGCTGATAATGAAACAGACAGGCTTTTCTCAAGGACCAGGATAAATTGAAGAAAAAAATAGAAATAAGAATTTTTAAGGACCCACTATGAACCACACACTGGGCCAAGCACTTAACAAATATAATTTCATTTTATCCTTACAACATAATCATTATTTTATAGTGGGAGAAACTAAGGTTAAGTGACTTGCCAGGGTCACAAAGCTAGTAGTTATCTGGGGCTAGATTTGAACTCAGGTATTCCTGCTCTATCCACTCTATCAGCTGCCTCTTAGATTCATCCTTCCTTCACATGGTAGTGCTTCAAATTTCTTTCAAATTCAATTCAAGCTCTGTCTTCTACCAGAAGCATTTCCTGATCACTTACTGTTCCTCTCCCTCCCAAAACTACCTTGCATGCATTTTGGTTTTATTCTGTGTGTGTGTGTGTGTGTGTGTGTGTGTGTGTGTGTGTGTGTGTGTGTGTACACCTCTGGATAGAAGGTAAGCCCTTTGAGGGCAAACACTCTTTTACTTTTGTTCTAGTATTCTAAGCACCTAGCACAGTGTCTACAACATAAAAGATGCTTAATAAGATTTCTTATTTGATTGCATCCCACTAAAGTCTTCTCTAGGCTAAACATCCCCAGTTCCTTTAACCAATCCTGGGTTGACATTGGTCTCCATTATTCTCCCTACCTCAGTGTCCCTCTTGGACTGCTCCAACTTGTCCAGCCCCTTCTTAAAAAGAGCATATCTGAAAGCTGAGGAGAGAAGGCTAGATGGGATCTGATGAGGGCAGCAGAGTACAGCAGACCTATCCCTTGTTCTGGATGCTAAGTCTCAGTTCATACACCATGATATTACAGTAGTTTTCTTGGCTGACTTTTGGTTTCCAGTCCAAGGAGATTCCCAGATCACAGTATCTCAAGTTTTCTCATGGTGTGAGACACCCCTTAAGACACTGATATTATTCTCCACATCTTAAGAGTTAACTGATTTCCATTTCCTCTTGCTGTAGTCAACCTCCTAGCATACAAGTATTCTTGGAAAGCAGAAATGATAATACTCAAGGTCTTGGAGCTGGAGTGGGGTGTGGGATCCTTCTGAGAGAAAAAAACCTTCTGCCATTGTTACTGGAGAAAGGTCTCAGGGTATCACTGGCACATTCACTTTCATTCTAAAGACGACAGGATTGCAGATTTGGGGAGGGAAGGGAGCTTAGAGGGAGGGAATCTCATCCAGCTCTTTTTTCAGGTGAAGAGAGCCCAGAGGCCCAGTGACTCTGGGACTATCTCCAGTAACCACACACTTGGTTTGTTTGCAGGTTTTCTCTCTTATAGACTGTAAGCTCCTCATGGGCAGAGGCTGTTTTTGCCTTTCTTTGTATTTCCAGTGCTTAGCACAGTGCCTGTTTTACAGTAGGAGCTTAATAAATTCTTGTTGACTTGATAGAACTAGCCCCATCACAATAGATTTTATGTCATAGACAATAAATGTTCACTGAATGAATTTTGAGGCAGCCAGGTGGCACAGTGACTAGAGCTTACCTTGGAGTCTGGAAGACCTAGGCTGAAAGATTGAAAAACCCGACCTTAGATATTTTTACTACTGTGTTTCCCCGATAATAAGACACTGTCTTATATTTTTTTTGGACAGAAAAACACCAGAGGGCTTATTTTCAGGGGAGGGCTTATTTTAATGAACATTGACAGCAATTTTAATAAACAGGTAAATGTGAACAAAAAAATGTACCTTTATTCAATAAGCAAATCACTGGGGAAGAACAGGATGACGCGCTCACTGCTGCAGCTCTGATTGGATGCAGCTTGGAGCGCAGCGTGCGTTTCACGGGGGGGGGGATGGTGCATACAGAGGGTACTGTAATGTAGCGTGTAGCACAGGGGATCACCTTCACTACAGTAGCAATCTCAATAGGGCTTATTTTTGGGGGAGGGCTTATTTTAGAGGAATCTTACACAGTAAGGGGAGGCTTATTTTCGGGATAGGTCTTATTATCGGGGAAACACGGTAGCTGTGTGACCCTGGGCAAGTCTCTTACCCTTTCTCAAACTCAGTTTCCTCATCAGTAAAACAGGGCCAATGATAGCTCATACTTTCAAAGACTGTTGTGAGGATTTAATGAGATAACATATGCAAAATGCTTTGCCATCATTAAATCATTCTATAAATGCTAGCCATTAAATGAAATTCCTTGTTATCTAGCTTGATGTTGTAACTTAAATTAAACTGGGCTAGTCATTCCAGGGAGGCAAGACCACTGATTACATCATTTTTAGCATATACTTGGTCAGCATGGTTTAGAAGAATGAACACTGGGATGGGATCCTCCTCTACTATTTTCTAGTAGCCTCAGTTTCCTCATCTGTCAATATGGATGGATTGATGGATCTGTGATCTCACTGGCACTCTCTCCATAGGGACAAATAACAACATACCCTTGACTTTTCCTATACAATTTTCCTGCATGTCGTTCCATCACTCATTCATAGGCAATCTATCTACCCAGAGGCTAAAGGAGATAATAACACCCTCTTTGGGGAGTTCTGTAAACTTTAAAGTACTGTCTAAATGTGAGTTACTATCACCATCATCATCATCACCACCACCACCCTCATCATCATCCTTAAATAACTTTGCTGCTGTTGTATGGGTCAGTGCCAAAAAACCTCTTGACCAAAATACTATTCTTGTCAGTGATTAACTGTAAATATTTGCAAATCAAAAGCCCTGAACTTGACATACACCCAGCAGGAACTTGAAAGTTTAATAACTGGCCTCTGTGCTATTTCCTGGGCTTGGCATACCATCTCCAATTCTCCCCTGCCCTTACACATACTGTCTTCTCTGCCTGAAAGGCATTCTCTCCTCACCTCCCCTTCTTAGAATCTGTAGCTTCTGTCAAAGTTCAGTTTCTACCACATCATCTATTGTAGTCTTTCCTGATTTCAGTAATAGTTAGCATTTCACCCTTCACAAATTACTTTTTTCTAGTTCTTTAAAGTTTCCCAAATCTGGATCTATTTATATGTGTATTTCCTAGGCTAAGTTGGGGGGGTGGTGGTGGTTCATCTCCTATGAAGATAATAGGCACTTAATAAGTAAGTCTTAAAGTGAGAGTTTCAAAGTTGCTAATAATGGGGTTTATAGCATAAATGCCTTTTAAAAATATACTTCATTTTGCTACCTTTTTTTTTCCTTTTGGAGGGCAATTAGGGTTAAGTAAATTGCCCAAGGTCACATGGCTAGTTTTTGTGTTAAGTGTTTGAGGCTGGATTTGAACTCAGGTCCTCCTGACTTCAGGGCCAGTACTCTACTCACTGTGCCACCTCGATGCCCTTTTACTACATTTTTCTTATGTTCAGTAAGAATTTAAAAGTCAAACTGACTTTATTTAACTAGGTGACATCTCCGGTTGGGAAATTTTGTTCAACTGGCATCCCGGACCCTACAAGTGTAATTATTTGTACCAGATCATTGCCACAGATTTAAGTAGCTTCAGCACCACTCATCCTGATCTAGAGGTCTACAGCACAGGAAGATGCTATCAGTGTGTGATTAGACCAAAACAAAAGAATCTTTGACCTTGACCAAACACTGATAATCTTAAATTCATTTATTGTGTCTCTACAGAGGTATTTTGTCTATGATAAGTACTATAGACAAGGTGGCCCAGTTTTCTTAGAGCTTGGAGGAGAAGAATCTGCTGATAGCTCATGGAGTACTGAACTTTCCTTGTTTGGATATGCTAAAAGAATGGGAGCCTTGTATGTTGTGCTGGAGCATAGATATTACGGTAAAAGCCAACCAACCAAGTAAGTTGCCATTAATATTGCTGCTACAATCACTACTTCTCTGCCTTCTTCTTCTCAGCTTCTCTTCTTCTTACATAATTAATGCAGCCAAACACACACTGAAACTGAAGCCGCCTTGATATCTGGTCATTTAAATTCACACGAAAGAGGAATGAAGAGATTATTAACTGCCTACTATGTGCCAGACACTTGGCTAAATGTTGGTGACACAATATGAAAAAGACAGTTCTTGTCCTCAAGAAAGTCACAATAGACTGGAGGGAAGACAGTACACAAAAGGACACTTAAAAAGTGGAATGCACCAGAGAGTACCTACTTAGGGAGTGGACTGGGCATGATAATGGTGGAGTCAAAACAAAGCAGAGCAGCTGTCAGGAAATGAAGAGTTGGTACTAATTCTGAGTCACTACTAAGGAAATTTAGGAAGGAGTTTTTGCTCTGCCCTCCAGCTCTCCAACCACAGGGGCTGAGGCTACCCAGGGTACTAATGAGGTGCCTTCCAGTACCGTTCACTAGTTCTGTCTTCTCTTTTTAAATATATTTGATATTAGAAATATGATGCTCTGGAAGCAATTTCAAGATTAGGCCTCTATTTGAGGAAGTGGGGTAGTTTTAAAACCACCACCACCACTATAGCCAGCACTTTAAGGTGGGCAGTATGTTAACTCATTTGATCCTCCCAAAAGCCCTGTGCAAGAAAGTGCTGCCAGCACTCATTACCAATTTCTTCCTGTCCCACCCTCCACAGTCCAGCCCAACTGGTCTATGTCCCATTCTTCAACCATGACATTCACACTCTGTCCCCATCCCTCCCTGTCTGTATCTACTACCTTTGCAGAGCCATGCCCTGAATGTAGCCCCTCCTCACCTTCACCTCTTAGAATCCCTTGTTTCCTCCAAAAATCAGCTTAGGCTCCTACATGAGTGAGAGAATCCACCCCTTCCCCCCTCCTAAAAACAACTGCCTAATATTGACCATGTATCTATTTTGAATTTCATTGTGTGTGCCATGTGTAATGGCACACAGGACTTCCCACCCACTCTCCACTCCCAGAGAGTGGCAGCTCCTTGAGAGCCAGGAAAAAAAAAAAAGATTTTGCCCATATGCCAGGAGCCTGGCATGTAGCAGAAATTGAATAGTTGCTTGTAGATCAACATTAAGTGATTGATGTGATTGCTGCCTTCTCAGATCCTTCTTTATTTTCCTTTTGAATATTTTCTGTAGTTTTTTCAGTAATATTTCATTCTCCAAACAGACTATTGCTGAAATAAGGTATTTCCTTCTGTCTGTTTCTTGTGTTTATGCATCATTTCCCATCAGAATTTTTCTCTATTTCAAATGATCATTTCAAGGTTTAACAGAAATAACAACTGAGCATTAACAATTTTTTTTAATTTGGCATCCAGTTGAGCTGATATCAAGCATCATTCTAGTCTGCTTTGTTTTCACAGTGTCTCTTGTTTGTGCTTTAATTTGCAGGAATATCTCTACAGACAACCTTCGCTTCCTCAGCAGCAGGCAAGCCTTGAAAGATGCTGTTTACTTCCAGAAATTTCTTATACATAAACTAAGACTCTTTAGAAACAAATGGGTTGTTTTTGGTAGTTCTTACTCAGGCTCCCTTGCTGCCTGGTTGAGAGTGAAACATCCTAGAATGTTTCATTCAGCAGTAGCTTACAGTGCACCTGTCTATGCAAAGGCTAATTTTACTGGTGAGTTCACAGAAAATAGTTAATAAACTTAGAACCAGCCATAGGTGGTAGAGTCCCATGAGAGGGACTGAAATTGTTTGTGAGGTTCCTCTGGAAGCTAAAAACCTAAATTTTAGATCAATGTAGATATCTGCATATGTTGGATAGATTTATAATGGGCTAATGATGGTAGTAAAACCTATATTCTTAATTTTTAGCAGGAAATATATTTCTCTAATTCCACTGGAAATGAGAAAATCTCCCTAAGAATTTTTATTTTGATAGGCATTAAAAAAAATTCAGTCACCTTGCAATTGTCCTTCATACAATTTCTATTACTATAAATTTGTAGCAAGTTTAACGAACCCTTTGCAAAATATGTCTGTAAAGACCCAGTGATATCAAAATAATCATGTTTTCTCAAGTCCCTAAAAATTCCCCAAATCTGGATTTAAGTTTACTCCTCCACTAACTTCTACTAATCCTTTTTGGTTTTGTTTTCAATTTTTTAATTTCTCTATGTTAAAGATAGATATAAAAAGGATAATGTCCAGTATGTGGATTAATGCAGTTAATCAACTTTTTCTATATCCTAGAATGCCTGGAAGTAGTCCAAAATGCCTTGTTTAGATATGGTAATTATGAGTGTGTAGATGCTGTGAGAAATGCTTCCCAGGTTCTGATGCATATGCTTAAACATAAGGAATACCACTCTAACATTTCAAGAGATTTTAGGTAAGTGGCTTGGTTTATTTATGGAATGGCAGAGTTCAGGAAAATGACTGCAGTCTAAAAAATTGCTTATTGGGTAGGGAACTCTATTAATTTTGCTATTAGATTATTCATTTGTGGAATATTGCAGTCAAGACTTTCTGTGTACATAGAACAGGTGACTGTT
Organism: Petaurus breviceps papuanus; assembly: GCF_028583685.1. Taxonomy (NCBI): domain Eukaryota; kingdom Metazoa; phylum Chordata; class Mammalia; order Diprotodontia; family Petauridae; genus Petaurus; species Petaurus breviceps. The sequence continues at coordinate 5,953,075 of NW_027186457.1, read as the reverse complement.
CCTATGGGATTCTTTGATAAACCTCACCCACTCAAAATTATCTCCTTCACTGGCCTGTGCTTACCGTAACCTCAAATTACCATCTTTTGAGTCTTTAGATTAAAACCACTGTTTGCACAAGCTTATTAATTTATGTCCCTTGAAAAAAGGACACCATATTAGAGCTTTTTGACGTTACTAAATTGGATTACTTTATTGGATATTTATTTTAAAAATATTTATTGATTTTTTTCTCATCTTCATTTTTATCATTTGTGACTGTCTCTAGGCTTTGTTTCGTTAAAAATACTCCCCCAAGCCATAGCTGTGAAAGGCATGATTCTCGATCTTTTCCAATTTTCTTTTTTTTATGATGTGATCTTTAATATCCAGGTCACATATCTATTTTTTAGCTTTTTGAGGCATATGGTAGACCTTGCCAGATATTGAGAAAGTGGCTAGAAGCTCTAGGACTCCTAAATTCCTTTGCCTGGGGGTAAAGAAGAGACGCAAAAAGAGAGGTGGGGAGGGATGAAACATAAAAGAGCTTCAGAGTGTAACATAATTATAATAGGGATATGAGGTTGAGCAGCGAAGTTTGAACCAGATCTCATTTCCCTTCTCTGTGGTAACAGTGGACTGGAAGACACCAAAGCAATAACTTAATGATATGATGGGTCCAGCCCCATACAGTTGTCATGTCTCTCTAGTTGGTACTCCCAGGGGTCTAGTGAAGCCAAAGAGTTTTCAAAAACCACAAGTTACCGAGCTTTATTTGAGATCAGAAGAGTCTCTACAGGGCAGCTAGGTGGCGCAGTGAATAGTGCACTGGCCCTAGAGTCAGGAGAATCTGAGTTCAAATGCTATCTCAGACACTTAACACTTACTACCTGTGTGACCTTGGGCAAGTCACAACTCCAATTGCCCTGCAAAAAGCAAAAAAAAAAAAAAAGAGTCTCTATTCTGGAAGGAAGAATACTAATTGTCAAGTAAGATAGAGACTGATGGGGAAAGACAAGGAAGCAAGAGAAGAAATGAGCTTGAAGTCAGAAAGCCTGGAATTTGATGTCCTTTATGGCCACACACTGGTTGAACAATCCAGGGCAAATCACTTATCAAAGGCTTGCTTTCGTTATTGGTGAAAGGGGGCTAATAACAGCACCTGCTTCACCTGGGTGTTGGAGGCTCAATTTAGGTAACGTATATAAGTACACTCTGATGTGAGCTCTGATGTACTAAGATCCTGGGGTAGATGTGCCAAGCTGTTATTTTGTTTTGTTTGTTTGTTACTGTAACATAACAGGCGGCAGATCCTTCATGGAGCTCACTCAGAACTGCCCACAAGTTGTAGAGACTTTGGAATTAAGGGGGGCAGATTAAAAAAATACATTTCACAGCAGATCAGATTTTAGGGGAAAGAGTTCTCCCAGAATTTTTTCTGAGCATTCAGAGCAGCCTTCCTTTCAGATGAAGTGACCCCTTCATTCTCTCTTCCAGATGCTCAAACCCTTTGTATTGGCTGCTCCTAATGCCAGAGATGCATTCAAAGCATCATAGATTTAGAGATAGAAGATATCAGGTCCAACCTCCTAATTTTACAGATAAGGAAACTGAGGCCCAGGGAAGTTAAGAGACTTTCTTCTATAGTATAAGCCTCAGAGGTGAGTTTTGAACTCAGGGTCCCTTGGCCCCTAATCAATGCTCTTACCATTTACCATATTTCCCAAACCATCCTCTTCTTCCCCCTCATTCTCTGGGGCTCAACTTCACACAGGTAGCAAAGATGTAGGTCTAGGATTCAAACCTAAGTCTTTTGACTCCAAATTCAGGCCTCTCCATGACACTGTCCTCTCACCTGCCTCCCCTTAGTATTCCTGACTCCCTTTTCATGTGCTAGCTCCTCTAAGAAGCCTTTCTTAATTCCCCCAGATATTACTGACCTCTCTTTACATGCTCTATCCCTTAATAAATACAAGGTCCCTGAGAGCAGGGACTTTTTCCTTCTTTGTCCTCCTTGCCCCACCTACCGCCGTGCTTTCCAAGTAGCAGGTACTTAACAGATGCTCATTGGTTTGCTTTGGGTTGCTTGAAGAGGAAGAGGGAGCCTCCAATTCTGGCTCAGTTATGCACAAACTGCACCTGTTTTGTCCCTTGACCCCTATTATTTTCTGAGAATGTTAGTAAATTGACCACTAGGGGGTGGCATCCCCCTGAATTTCAAATCCTGGCTGACTGGAGAAATTCACCCAGTTCACAATTTTCAAGGAAGTTTCTGTCTCAGTCCTCTGAGATGACACCAGTGTTACCAATATCAGGCAATGGTTTAATCAGTGGAAGCCTGTCAAATGCCTGGGTCAGCTTCACTCTACCCTGTAGGATCTGTTGTGCTTCTCCCTACACTACAGTGTCTAGTAAGGAGGAAGGATTGGGTTTGGAGTCAGAGAACCTGGATTTGAATCCTTTCTCTAGCACCATATTTACTTTCATGGTCTTGGACAAGTCATGTAACTTCTGGACTTCACTGTGTGTTTTTTATTTATTATCTGTAAGACAAAGAGGTTAGGCTAAGTGCCTTCTAAGATCTCTCCCACCTCTGAACCTACAATCCTATGAATGGCCCTCTTTGGTTACAAGCAGGAGCAAGTGGGAAAAATATATTTGGATAAGTCAATCAGTCTCCAGTGCTGAAAAGGCAACTCCAATGAATGTTCTGTTTATGGGGACTCCTGGCAGCAGCATGTGATTCCTAGGAAAAGACTATCACAGAAGCTGCCTTAAAATTGCTTAGGTTATTAGCATTAGAGGCCACCCTCCTATTTACATAGGAGGAAACTGGGCTTGAGAGTCTCGTGTCTTTCCCAAGACGACACAGATTGATGGTAGTAGATCCAGAATTCAAGCCTTCCCTGAATCTGCCTTTTCCTTCTAGTTCATGCTGTTTCTCCTTTTTGCTTCTTATTGCCCTCAAGTCGGTATTGTTGGTCAGTCATTTTTCAGTTGTGTCTGATTCTTTGTGAGCCCATTTGGGGTCATAAAGCTAGTGTGTGAGGCGAAATTTGAACTGAGGAATAAGAGTCTTCCTGACTCCAGGCCTGGTACTCTATCTCCTGCACCACCTCACTGCCCCAAGGTTTGTACAGTACAGCGCAGAATCACAGCCTGTTAGAAGAAGCATGGATAACAACAAACAAAACAACAACTAATATTTATATAGCGCTTTAGGAACCATTGTAGATCTGTATCTCAGTTCATCATCAAAACAACCCTGTGAGCGAGGTATGATTATTATCTCCATTTTGCAGATGAAATAAATGACTTCATTAAGAGAATTTCAGTGACTTGCCCAGGGTCACACTGTTAGTAAGTGTTGGAAGGAAGGATTTGAACACAAGTCTTCCTCACTCCAAGTGCACTTTGTAGATGAGAAAAGTGAAGTCCTGAAACACTGTTTGTGGTACACAGTCTGAACCCAAGTTTCCTGAGTCCTAACTCATAGCAATGCCAGGCCTTGCTCACCATGTGCCATGTTGAAAGGTGCTTTTGACTTGTTACCCCCTAAATGGTGGTGAGCCATCCATATTCTTTCTCTTGGTTCTTCAGATCACCAGTGGTATAAGAAAATCCCTTAACCTCCCTTTCTGGCCCCACTTCCTTATCTGAAAAACATGTGGAGAACCTACCTCAAAGATTGGCTCGGAGACAACAGTGAAAAACGTCTACAAGGTTCTTTGCAAACTTTAAAGTGAGACAGGGTCACATATTATTATCTAGAAATAATTACTAATAGTTCCATTTATGTAGCACTTTAAAGTGTGGAATAGTGTTAAAGGGCCATCTTTGGAGTCAAGAAAACCTAGGTTCTGATGCATATTAATTTGTGACCCTGGGCAAGTGTCCTGATCCCTCAGTGGTCAGACAGCCGAGAGCATAAGTTACATGGAGATGCCAGCCTGCTGCATCATTGGAAGGAGTGTCCACACTGGGAATTCCCTATTTCAATGAAATTACAAGTCTTCCCCAGGAAACAAACAAACCAAAAAAGATGATAGTAGATAAGCTTAATTTTTTCAGAAAATAAAAACTTAAAACAGGCATTAATCAGAAAACTTCTTATTTCAACTACTCAAACTCTATTTACTTTTGGTCATTCACTTTGGAATGGTAAGCACAAGTGAAATACTAAGATAGGAATCATTTAGAGTGAAACAGAAATAGTGGTGAGTATGGCTCATTAGACTTTTCATTTCAGCCAATTATTTTTTGTAAAGAAATGATATCCTTGGTGTTCATGGGATATGAAATTCTGTCATTTCCTTCATGAAGAATCACCACATTTGACAGAGAAATTTAAACTATTTTGTTGATATGTTTCAGTCATATCTGACTCTCTATGAACCCATCTGAGGTTTTCTTGGTAAAGATACTGAATTGGTTTGTCATTTCCTTCTTCAGCTCTTTTTCACAGATGAGGAAACTGAGGTAAATAGGATTAAGTGACATATCCAGGGTCACACACCTAGTAAGTGTCTGAGGCCAAATTTGAACTCATGTCTTCCTGACTTCAGGCCTGTGCTCTATCCACTGAGCCACCTAGCTGCCCATAATTTAAGTGTTAGATAGACTTTAAACTTGGACCATAGATACATTTCTTAGTTTGACCCAGGGGTGGGAAACCTGAAACCTCCAGGCGACATGTGGCCCTCTAGGTTCTCAACTGCACCTCTTTGACTGAATCCAAACTTCACAGAACAAATCTCCTTAATAAAAGGATTTGTTCTGTAAAACTTGGACTCAGTCAAAAGGCCATACCCAAGGACCTAGGAGGCCACAGGTTCCCCACTCAAGGCAGAGAAAGAATCAGGCTCCCATCCAGCCCTATTCTTAGCAGTTTCTCTTCCTGAAGAAGGGTATTGTGTTAGGAGAGAAATATTGGAGCTTAGCCTCTTGTAAAGCCTCTAGCCACTGGAGCCTTCCTCGAGAGGGTTCCTTTCCATCTACTCTGTAGCTACCTCATGTATGTATTTATTTATTTACCTGTTTTCTCCCCAACAAGAATTGTAAACTTCTTGAGGGCAGGGATGGTTTTTGCCTTTCTTTGCAGTCAAATACTTAGCAGTCTCCGGTTGATTGATGGTTTGGAAACATTATTTCTGTATGTTGACTTCCTTTCAAAGACTAGACCTTTCTTCATATCCCCAGCACTTGGTACAGGACCTGGCACACAGCAGGCTCCTACTAAGTGTTTATTTACTGACTGACCACTTATATTCACGTATACATTGCAATAAAATAGAAAGTAAAACTCCAATTCAATGCAATGATAAGAAATCCCAAATGACAGCAGGAACAAAGAAAAATTAAAGGAGCAATTAAAGAACCACAGAATCTTAGTGTAAAGTTGAGAACTGACATCAGTGCTGTTTCAGGAATCTTAAAAGCAGCTAGCAAATGAGAATCTCACATTCTTGGGAATCTTGGAAGTGAGAAAGACTTGGGTGGTAAATAAAACTTCTGATAATGCCAGAGACCCTAAGAGAAATAGTGATGAGTGGTGACACTCTGTGTGGCATTTTGGAAATGGTCTCCATCTTTAACATGGCTTCAATACTTACTGTGTTGTATAAATGTCTATGAACAATGATCGGTTTAGAAAAATTGTCGTCAAATTTTTGTTCTTTAGGTTTCATGAGAATTGACAAGCTCCATGCCAATCTGGCTAGCTCAATTTCTTTTTCTCATCCTTTAATGTTGGTGAACATTTATAAATATGAAATAACATCTAAAAATCTTTTCCTTGAAACCAAGATTTAAGAATGAGTTGCATAATGTTTATATTTATCATCAATTTGCAGCCAGAAACGACCTTAATTACATGAAGGGGAAACTGAGGCCCAGAGAGATTAATTGCATTTTCCAAGGTCACACAGGTACAAATCAGCATAGCTAGGATTCAAACAGTGCTTTCCACTACGCCTTATTTTGAAAATCTTTCTCTGGGCCTCAGTTTTCTAATTTGTGAAATGCTTTGGACTCTAAGGTCCTATCCAGGCTTTGAACATCTATGATTCTAATGTAATTTAATGACCTAAAAGTAACATTTCTACTGTAATGTAAACATTTAAACGTTATTTAGTAGTTATTTTCTATCCAGTACCATCCATAATAGGACTGTAATGTAACATGGTTTCCCAAAAATTTAGCACAGTATGTATCTGCTTTATTTCTCACAGATTATGTGATACAAGTTTTGACTCAGAAGAGAAAATGTCTTATTTCCTGGATGTTTTGATGGACAACATTGTTGGTCTTGCTCAATACAGTAGAGAGAGACCCTTGAATCAGGTGAGAAGAGAATGTAATGCCAAGTAGGTAAATAAGTGTTACAAATAGAAAAGGAGAATGGAATCAAACTTGTGCAAATACACAGAACTGGGATGTTTCCTTTTAAAATTAAATAAATATGTTTCTAATCCTGAAAATCACTATTACAATGGAATTGGTCCAGACTTAGGACCAAAGTATCTTCTAAATCCTGCAATCAAATCTTACTTCTTTTTGCAATCCATCTTTTGGGGGGAGGGAGAGAGAAAGACAGAGAGAGAAAGGGAAGCGCGAAAGAGAAACAGAGAGAAACAGAAAGAGAGAGAGAGAGAGAGAGAGAGAGAGAGAGAGAGAGAGAGAGAGAGAGATTATTGCTAAATATGACACAGAAGAGTCACAGTCTATCAAAGTATAATTTATCTTCCTAGAATGCTTATTTTCAGAAGCTCACCAAATATGGTTTTGAATGCTTTAGAATGGTTGTTTTAGAATCAAACCTTGACCTGAATTTAAATATATTCTAGTCCTTTTCCCCTTAAAAAAAATCACTACCAGTGATTTCCTAAGCAACTTCTATAATAGCAATTATATATAGATAATGGAAAATAATTCAATTTTGGTCTTTTGAGGACTAATTGTAAATGGAAGTTAACTTTAAAAACTTTTAAAATTTCTCTGGGATTTAAGTACTTTTTGATGATATTTGAATAAAAAGAGTCTACCACATTTATCAGACTGGATCCCTTTTCCACAGACCATGCAAAGGTTTTCAAATGAAAAAGAGAAAAGAATCAAAGATGAAATTTTCATTTAAAAATCTTGGCACAACTGAAAAAAATAGCAATACCTTATAAAGAATGTGAAGATCAGATTTTCTGAGAAATTATAAGGCAGGCTGAATAACCATAATGGCTGTTATGTTCTATGAAGTTAGCCTGACCCACAGGCAGCTCTTCTCTTACACATTCTCCCACAGGGTCAGGGTGCTTAAACTGCCCAGGAGGATGGGACAGATCAAGGGTATTTGCTATTGAAGGTCAGAGACTTGACCTTTGGTGTGGCTCCAGTGGGCAAGCTGTAGAGGTAGAGTGGAATATCAGGAACATTCATCCCAAGTTTTCCCACTGGCAAAGAAGCCTACATTGAAAAAACATTTTATTTTCTGTTATAAAATCTTGCTAGCCTCCCAAACTGAACTTTAAGATAAGGCAAAGTTGGGGAGGCCAGGTAGCACAGCGAGGAAGAGCACTGGCCCCAGAGTTGGGATGACCTGGGATCGAATCCAGGATCAGACACTTAGCACCCACCCAGAAACACCTGGGCATGTGACCTTGAGCAAGTTACTTAACCCCAATTGCTTAAAAAAAAAGATAAGGCAAAGTTTCCTCAGGAAATGGAGTATCTTACTGTCAAATGTGGAAGAAAAACAGCCATATTTAGTGCTAAAATAGCTTATGACTATAAAAGAAGGGTTCTGAACCATTTTTGAGTCATAGTAAATATATAGGATTACAAATAAAACCAATTATATTGAAAAAAAAAGTTACATATGTGTATTTAAAGTCCCAAGCCTCCTGTTCCTCAATGAAAAGTCCTAGATTTAAAGTCATTTTGATTACATTTGCTAGATAAAATGCAAATTCAACGTTGGCAACCTTAGTTGTCTTCCAAATCTTCTCAGACACCATCTTCTCAGCCCACCGTTCATTCCCTGAGTCCGTTGGTCTCTTCTCTAAGCCTTGCCTTCAATGGGCAAAAGCGAGTAAAGCACAAACTGTGCTCCTATAATCTTCATTTTCTTGCCCAAGATTTCATAACCTTTCATGCTTTTCTTCTTGGAATCTTTTCCTCTAATCCTTCTGAAGTCTCTTTGATCCTTATGGAACCAGCTCCTCCTTCAACCTTCAATTATGTCTCACAAAAACCTTCATAAAGAAGAATCTGGTCCTGGAGAATATTCTCCTTCAAATTTTCTCAATTTCTTCCAGATTTCTTCTTTCCCAGTTCAAACCCCAGCCTTTTTCAGAGGTCCAAACCTCTCACCACCTACACACTTTCCTTCTTGATTAATCCAACCCCTTCCCTCTTCTCTCAATATTGCCTCACAATCCCCTACAGAAGTTGAAAATATAGCTCTGAACAAATTTATGCTCAATAAATGTTTGATTGCCTAGGGACTTTTCTCTAACTAACAAACACCCAATTCAGTGCAAAAATGCCAAGTAATTCCCACTCTATTGCTGAAGCAGATGGACTTTTCCTGTCAGGTTCACACAGTATTCCAGCCTCATACAGACTACAATGTTGGTTGAATTACTGAATTGAAAGAGGCAAATTGATATGATTTTCGTTTTCCACAGATAAAAAAACTGATCCAAACATTGGTTTCAAAGTCAAGTGACAAGCTGCCTTCATTTCTTCAATGAACTGACTTCATGTATGGATTACTCATAGGTTTTGCTTGTTGCCCTTCTGCTTGTAACCTTTGCTTGTAGACTCTCTGGTTTCCTTAAGACTCTGATCTAGGGTCAATGCCTGCAATATGTCTTTCTCAGGGTCAGCAAAGTGCCAATACTGCTTTACCTTATGAGGATACCTTCTATCTATTTTGTATGTACTGATTTATCTATTTATTCTTTCTCTTATTCTAATATAAGCTCCTTGAGGTCAGGAACTGTTTTGTTTTTTCTTTTGATGACCAGAACTTAATGCATTGCCTGATACACAGTAACTACTTAATAAATACTTGTTGGTTGATTGATTAATTTGAAATAGAGGTGGGAATTTCAGGCAACAAAAGTAATACTCGAATCTACTGTTTAGATTATAGTTTAGTCATTCTTTTTCTTTTTATTGTGGTTGTTGTTGGTGTTTATATTTTAGGACCAAAAGAATTATAATTTTGACCAAAAGCTGATGAAATCCAATATCAGTCTTAACTATTTCTGCCGAGTAATGACTGCTGAGTCACTTGGGACACCATATGAGAGATTTGCATATTATTTTAAAAAGAATCTTGAAGTCGACCAATATTTTTGCCTCAGTGCAAACTATGATGATTACATAGAGATGATGAGGGACCCTACATGGAATGGGACAGCTGCAGCAGGATGTAAGTTACGTTCTAATACCTTTCATTGCTCTAATAATTTTCGGTCATTTCGTTTCATTGGATTACAGGATCAAAGACTTTGAGCTAAAATGAACCTTAAAGGCCATTGAATGCTCCACTGCCCTTATTTACAGAGAAGTTAGTGACTTGGCCAGTCACCTGGCTGGTGTCTGGCACAGGAAGGATCTGAGCCCAGGTCATACTGACTCTGAGTCCAGCAGTCTATTCACTTGGCCAAGATGTGTGAAGATGTCATTTCCTATGTGATGCTACCACTTATTTTGTTGTTTGTTGGTTTGGACTTTGGGTTTTTTTTGCTCCTTTTAACATCCTGTAAACCTATCAGCCAATGGTGGCACAATGGCCTTCTGCTTGACATCAGTTAAAGGGTATAGTTATCAGAACTTAGATGATACCTACCATTTCTGATTTGCTAACTTTCATGCACCTAGCAACTCTGGGATCTTGTGCTTTCCTCTGTCCAGAACCCTTGGTGAAGTACCAAACCAAACTTCAGTTGGTTGGTAGATCAGTAGATAAGTCAGTTGATTGTTGTCCTTCATTCTCAGAGAGGACCAAAATGACATTACTACACTGTGGTCAAGGTACAGTATGTCTGACTGACTGATCAGACCACTGTGAGCTCAGAAGGTTCTACCACAGGTCGGGCACAAATAGTCTAACATTTATAGGGCAGATGTCTCTAAACTTTCCAATATCTTTTTTTTTTTTTGAGTTATTGCAATTCTGCTTTGCTCAGAGAGTACAAGGCCTTCTTTGATGCAGGCCCACCATGCTGAGCGGTCCTCTGCTACTCTCTCCTATGTCTCCTAATCAAGTCCAAAGATTTTTAGAGACTTTGAGAGTGTCCTTGTATCGCTTTTTCTGATCTCCTCCCAAGCAATGGAAAGGAAACTTCATAACTGAAGCCCCCAGATAGCACTTCATGCTTTAGGTTTCATGGATTTCGTAACTTAGGTGGAGGGGGTAAACAGGTAAGTTTGAGTATAACAAAGGCATTTCTCAAGGTGGTACAGAACTCTGACTTTAGATAGGAGAGTATAGCTGAGAAGTCCTCAGATCACAAGATCATAGATTTGAACTTTGGGGATGGGGAACTTGTGGCTTCCAGGTCACATGTAACCTTATAGGCCCTTGGGTAAGGCCTTTTGACTGAATCCAAGTTTTACAGAACAAATTCTTTTATTAAGGGGATTTGATCCGTGAAGTTTAGATTCAGTCAAAAGAATGCATTTGATAACCTGGAGAGCCACATACGGCCTTGAGGCTGCAGGTTCCCTACTCCTGACAGTCCAACCTCTTAATTTTACATGTGGAGAAACTGAGATTTGGGGAGGTTAACTTGTAGTAGTTTGTATTGTATTAGATATAAATTGACTTACATCAAGGTCATTTGAATTAAAGTTAATGAAGACATAGTGGAGTTTTATTGGAAATGGCTTTTTTGAAGCCATGAGAGTAATATTGAAGTAGAAAATGGTGAGGAGCAATAGCGATAACATCCACCTTCAGTGGATCAGATGGAATCCTGAGTCTTTCTTTAGAGCCTGGAGGTACTTGGGCAAAGTTTTTTGCCCAATATCACACAGAAAATTAAGGGCAAATACAACAAGGGGGAAAATACCCATCAATTAGTAAAAGGAGATATTTGAAGCAGAGAAACAAGAAGACTCAGGTGGTCCAGCTGTTACTTGTCAAAGCCTAGATGAATGAAGGCTGCAGATTGTGGAACAGAGATAATAGGACTTCAACATTATGAGCTTATGATAGCAGTTTTGACCAACAATGGCTAAAAAGGTAAAAAAAAAAAAAGAATTTTCCCATGAATAGAAGTAAACAAGTAGCTGTTAATAGATTTAGTTTTAGATGATGAATGCTCAAAAGAAAATGCCCTTCAGATGACTGAAAACACTGACCTGGAGAAGAGCTGAGGGGGAATGAAAGGATGAAGTTAAGGCTCTCACTCCTAACACATTCAAACTGTGAGTGCAGATTAGCTTCCCTTGAAAGATTATAGAGGAAGATGAGGAGAGAAGGTAGGACTGAGCCTTTTTTATTTTTTTTTTTGTTTTTTTTGGAGGGGGGAAGGCAGGGTGGTTGGGGTTAAGTGACTTGCCCAAGGTCACACAGCTAGTAAGTGTTAAGTGCCTGAGGCTGGATTTGAAATCAGGTCCTCCTGATTCCAGTGCCGGTGCTCTATTCGGTGTGCCACCTAGCTGCCCCTGTTCTTTTTGATTGATGTGCCCTTTTCAATACCATTAGGCACCTTCCATCTCCTTAAAAATACAATGCTTTTGGTGAATCACTGAGCGAGTTGTGATATATGCATGTAATGAATACTATTATGCTGTAAGAAATGTGACTGTTGCTGTGTACAAATATTCTTCTGGTTCTGCTCACTTCACTCACCATCAGTTCATATAAGTCTTTCTAGGTTTTCTGAAGTCCATCTCATCATCAAAAAAGATAAAAAAAAAATAGAAGCAGACAGAATTTTATTGAGAGCAGGTCACTGAACTCAAGAAGAATAGTGTCATTTGTGTAAGAATGAATGTGAAACGACATGTTTTATTGATTTCTAGCTGGCTGATGGGAGAAAACCAGGCAAGGCATTTTCTCAGCAGAGATTCTGGGGAAGATGTCATTGAAATCACTTTACTGATTAACAGTTTCACAAGTGGTAAAATTAATCCCCTTGATAATGTGAATAAGAAGATATGGCCTCAGAATTAGGGAGGAAAATATGACTACAGTTTAGAGGTTTTTAGGGTTGCATTAGGGGAACACAAACCAATTCACCATGGACCAACCTATGACCCCCTTCCCAAAGTATGTCTCTTCACAGTGAAAACCAGTCCTAACAGAGTAGCTTGTAGTAATCAAACTATGTGCCTATTATACATAGGTAGTAGAACTTATAGCCAAAGCTTGTCTCATCAATACAGAAATCACAGAATCTGGGGCAGCTAGGTGGCACAGTGAACAGAGCATAGATCCTGGAGTCAGGAGGACCTGAGTTCAAATCCAACCTCAAAAACTTAATATTTACTAGTTATGTGACCTTGGGCAAGTCACTTAATCCCAATTACCTTGCCTTCCCCCTCCAAAAAAAAAAAGATGAAAAAAATAAAAAAGAAAGAAAATGTAAAAAAAAAATCACAGGATCATCATGTTGAGCTAGAAAGGAAAAACACTCTAGATGGCATCTGAACCAGGCCCTCCAGTTCCCAAGTTGCTATTCTTTTCATAATACCAGATAACTAAGAAAGGAGATGACAGGAAAGGTAGACAACTCAAAGAACTTAATGAGCTTACCTAATGTCAAAGGACCACTTTGTAGTCTGGGTTAAGAAATTGACATTGTCTTCAAATTTTCACCTCCACCATAGGAATAAAGTAAATCACTTTGTGCTCTCCTAATGCAACCTTGGACCTCTCTAACTTTTGGCTGTCATATTATTATCCCTAATCCTGAGACCATGTCTTCTTAGTCACATTATCAGGGGGATTAATTTTACCACTTGCGAAACTGTTAATCAGTAAAGTGATTTCAATGACATCTTCCCCAGAATCTCTGCTGAGAAAATGCCTTGCCTGGTTTTCTCCCATCAGCCAGCTAGAAATTTCCATTTATTAAAGACAATTTAATGACCAGCAACTCAATCCCTAGTCTGCATCATTCAAATAATTAGCTCCTAGATATCTTTGGGAAATTGCTCACTGACAGATTCCAGACAGAGCTAGAATATTATGACATAGAATATGACTATTGGATGGTATGTTAGCAGCCATCTGGTTCAGCCCTTTCATTTTAAAGATAAGGAAACAGAATAAAAGCTTAAGTGACTTGTTCAGGGTCATTCAGGTAGAAGGTAGAAGAGGCAAAATTTGAAATCAACTTCCCCGTATTGAAATGTAGAAGTTGAATGAAAAAATTGAAGAAACAAAAACTTGTCATCCTAGGAAGGAAGTAATGACCTTGCAAAATACTTCCTTTTAAAATATTTTTTTTCAAAAACACACTAAAATACCTTTATTAGCAAGAAGATGATTTGTCTTAACTAAATTAATGCTTTGTTTTCTAGCGAGGCAATGGCTTTATCAGACTTGCACAGAATTTGGATTCTTCCAGACCACTGATTCAAAACACCAACCTTTCTTAGGATTACCAATGAGGTGAAGTATATGCTACTTAAAATATTTCAGTTATGTCCAGGCTTACTACAATTTACTACTGCTCAGTATTTTGGATATAAAGATATAAAGTCTATCACCTAGACTAATTGCTGTAGGTTGATGTAATTTAAATTAAAGAATTAAGGCCAAATTCTTTCAGATGGAGGCTTTCCAAATCAAGGCCATGCTATAAAATATCAGAAAAATTCTGAAAAAGAATTACCTTCATATCAAGAAATAGTTATTCAGGGCGGCCAGGTGGCTCAGTGAGTAAGAGCACTGGCCCCACAGTCGGGAGACCTGGGATCGGTTCTGGGCTCAAATACTTAACACCCACACAAAAATAACTGGCCATGTAACCTTGAGCAAGTTACTTAACCCCGATTGCTTAGGGGTGGCCAGGTAGAGAAGTGAGTAAGAGTGTCGGCCCCAGCGTCAGGAGACCTGGGATCGGTTCCGGCCTCAGATACATGGCACCTACACAAAAATAACTGGCCATGTAACCTTGAACAAGTTACTTAATCTTTTTTTTTTTAAAAAAAGAAATAGTTATAATTCAAAAAGCTATGTAAGAGCAGGTACATTGCCACCTCTGCCTCAACTTTTAATGATGATTGAAGACTAGAAGAATAAGCAATTACTCTGTTACCTTCCTAATGATAATAATAATAGTCAAATAACTGAAATGTTATATAGCACTTGATGGCTTCCAGAACATTTAAATATGTTATCTCATTTGGTCTTCAGAGACCTGTAAGATAGATAATCATAGCACATTATTATAATTACACACACACACAGAAATATATACAAACAAATATCTCATAAGGACATATGCATATACATTATGTGGACATTTTTGAGGATAGGAAGAGCAATACAAAATTTCTCTGGGTAACATGAAAGTACAAGAAACAGTCATAGATTAATAGCATTTTCAAGAGGTTCAGAAAGGACCTCAGAATCATCTGAAACAATCCCTCATATCAGATAAGGAAACTGACATCTAGAGAAGATAAACAATTTCCCCTAGTTGGCCTAGCCAAAGGTGATGAGTACCATTGGTTTTAGCTAGGCACAAAGAGATTTAGCAATGATATAATCTGAGAATGCAACATAAATGTGATAGATTTTTGTTAACCAAACTAAAAGAGACAGTTTCCTTATATTTATAAACCATAATCTCCTATCATTTATCATTGGAAACCAGGGAATTTGTTCATAATTCTCTCATAGCCATTTGCATGTTGACTGGATTGTTATAAATTTTACTAAAAATGTTACTGACATCTCAAACAATCTGTTATCTGACCCTGAGTGTTGTACAAGGCAAAATGTTAGCTCCATTTTAGATAAATGAAAGGATGAAATGGAAACAGAATCAATGACTTGTCTAAAGGTTAGTAGTAGAACTGACATTGTGGGGATAAGGAACAAATAATCAAGACAGGACTCCTTTCCTGGAAGAAAGGGTTGGATTGTCCTGCCTTCCTTAGTATTTATTGTAGGAGCTTTAGAAAGTGATTTCCTTGATTAAGAAAACCTTTTCATTCTCTCTATCTTAGATTTTGGTGATGTGAATTGTCTAAGGGTCAGGGAGGCTACAAGAGAAGCATTTGTAGACTTGAGTGAAAGAAAATGCTTTTGTAAAGAGAAGCATATCCAATATATGAATCAAATGAGAGGCCGATTCCAATTATCAAAGTAACTTTCAATCTGTAAAAAGAAGCAAATAGCTTCACCATTTGATAACCTCAGAATTTGATTTTGGGATCAAAGTTAAGTGCATGAAAATAGTATGCTAAAAATAGTTGGATTATTCTTGAATAGCCAGAACTCATCTGGCCCTTTTAAGAAAGCTCTATTTCAGTAAGGGAAAATCATGAAAAATATTCACTCTGCATGCCTCCTTCTCCTATTCCTCTCCCTCTCTCTTTTCAGCTACTTCATTGATAAATGTGAAAAAGTATTTAACTTGGGACTTGATGTTGAATCAGTGCTTGAATTTGTTAAGGAAACCAACAAATACTACTATAAGCCCTTACTCAAGACTGGCAGAAGAATCCTGTTTCCTAATGGTGATCTCGACCCTTGGCATGCACTAAGTATAAATTCCAGAAAACAAAGAAATTTAATAGGGATCTCCATTAAAAGTAAGTACTATCTAACTCTGTTTAGAGAACTGACAACCATAAGGGAAAGCATGGGCAGCAGTGTTTTAGGGAACAAGTTCTTAATCTCTTGGACTGTCTGCTGAAGCTTGTTTCTTCCATGTAACATTTTAAATTAATACTATAAAATTCATAGGATTACAAAGAAAACTTGGATCAAAGTATACACACACCTAGAAAGATGTATCTATATATACACATACATGTGTGTATATATAGATATAATGCATAGATACATACAAATACATATTATATACATATGTGTATGTGTGTATATGTATGTATGAGTATGTACATATGTGTATATAGAGGCAGAATGACAAAATGAGTAGAGTGCTACACTTGGGGGTCAGAAATGACCTACATTATCAGGTGATAAAAAGTCAGCTAAACTATCTGAGTCCCAGTTTACTCATCTGTAAAATGGAAATAATAATGACATGTACCTCACAAGTTTGTTGTGGAGATCAAATGGAATAATTTATGCAAAGCACTTTATAAACAGTGCTATATCAATATCTGATGTTTAGAGAAAAGATATGTTAACAAACAATATTGATTTATCAGATTCTACCCTCTTCAGAACCATTTGATTGTTTCAGCCGGTGGTTTTCCTTTTAACCATTTAACATGGCTCCTGGTAATCAAATGAGAGGAAGCAGAGTGATCCTGTTATGAATCCTGGTAATCATTAAAACTAAAAGTGGCTTAAGTGTTGTGAAATAAAAGTGTCCAGTATATGCCCTGTACCCTTTCAATTCTTAGAGTAGTGAATTTGTATTGGAACCCACGATATTTCTTTATGATCTGGTACTCCCAAATGAATTTTTCTGGGTTGGAATTTAATAAAGTGAGTTTTAACACAGATAAGTGATCTATTTTTATTCTTGTTAAAATTTCTAAGTGCTGTTCTTCTTGCAGAAATCAAAATCTATTGCTTATGATATCATTGTGATTTTTCTAAAAGCCATCACCATGGTGTGTGAGCTCAGGGTCCACTGAATTCTTATGACTTGGTAGATGAAAAGTCAGACTCATAAACATGCTGCTGTTGACTCCTCAAAGGTATAAGAATTTGACTTGTGACAAATCATAGGGCCAATTCAGAAAGCTGAATTGCTCTATTTATATATTCTGCAGCAGACTTTTTTGTGTTTATTTCTTTATATATGTAGTACCACTTGTTTATAGAGCACTAAATAGAGGTTAGTAGTTTCTATTTTAAAGGATCTTAAAATCTTTTTGAAGGAGACCATAGTTTACTTTTTTTTCATGTTTCTGTTATCAGGTAAATAAATAAATATCGGGTATTTATTGTTAGCATTTCTCAGTGGTTAGAAAAATAATTCATGTATTTAGTCAACTGTTGAAATGAATATAAATGTAAATAGTTTTCAAGTTTAATTGACTTTAAATGTCTACTATATTTCTGTATTGAACATAAATTCAGATTATATGTAGTATATTGAGGGCAAATTTAAACCCCATTTTTTGAAAGATAGCATCATTTATATAAAGATATTATCATTTATGATAACCCAACTCTTTCAAAGTTCAGTGTTCTCATAGGAATTCTCTTCTATTATGAAAAAAAAAACTTACAGTATTAGTCAATTAGAATGCAAGAACAGGTGAGTATCTGTATTGGTAAGGCAAGGTTCTTCATTGGGAGTTACCTAAGGCAATAAAATCACAGGTCTGGTAAAACAAATGTGCAAAGCACTGTGCTGAGGTGGGTGTGAGGGTCAGAGAGGGATAAGGACTGGGAGTTAAATGACTTGGGGAGGGTCCCATATAGTCCCATATGTCAGGGGCAGGTCTTGATTCTTGTCTTTCTGACTCTGAGGCCTCATCCACTCTGGCATACTGTTTCTCTGTTCCAATAGTAAGTTTTTAATAGATAATGAAGAGTATGAAAATAAAAGAGAAAAAGCCTTTTTACTCTTGATGTTTTGCTTTTTTCTTTCTTCACCCCTGCTTTGGTGCTAAGTCTGTGTTGCTGGTCAATCATTTCAATGGTGTTCAACCCTTCATGACCCCATTTGGAAGGAGTCTTCCTGACTCCAGGTCTGTCACTCTCTCCACTGTGCCGCCTTGCTGCCCTGGGCTAACTCAGTGCTGAACAATTTAAGGCCACAGGATGCATAGGTGGTACAACTGATCAGATGCCCCATCTGTAATATAGATACCATTCCAAAACCTCTTATCACTGTGACATTTACTGAGCTACCATCATAATCAATTTGCAACTTCTTTTCAAATAAACCATGAAAGATGCAGATTCAGAGTAACTCTGTTCCTTGTACTAATTGGATGGTGGATCAGCAATATGAGAAAATTCTCAGCTCTGATTGAGTCCTAGGATTACCTAGTAGTTGCTGACATAAGTTGTCTAGCTGTCATGTTTTGTGGCCATTTGGTGTTGAATTACAAGAACTTCATGACTGACTTACTGTCTTGAAGATACAAGTGCCAATAATGTTAATGGAATTTAAGATCTTCCCTGGCCATTAATAGGCCTATTGTGGAGCCCATTAAGGGCAGCTTGCTTTGGGGAGGCTTGCTTGTAGAAAGGCTTTCACACCTTTTGCTAATTTCTAATTAGTCACAGAGTCCAGAGAGTTATGATGCCTTCTGGCTCTGAGAAGGTATATATACTGTGAGTTGGTATTTTGCTTTGGGGGTTTTCTTATGAGAAGGATCTTGTGATTTCCTGGTGGAGAAAATTCCAATGTTCAGAGTTCCCCACCTGCTCAGATGTAAAGGCTCTTTTGATCCAGGGATGTATGTAAAGTATACAGTTGATTCAGGCAGTCAAAACCCTGTCTGTTGGTCTTTGTTTCTCTGCTTGGATTTGCTCTGATCAGGGTGCTGACTTTTCCCCTGAACTAGTAAGCATAATTAAAAAAGATTTTTGACCCTTTAAATAGCTATGCTTCCTAATAAAGCAGATCTAGGAACCTGTGCTCACAGCCATCCTGGGTAAGCCAGTGTGGTTGCCATTACAGTGCCTTAAATCAAATCTTTTAATGAAGAACGCTTTTCCTAATGGAAATCAAATTACTTTACTTAAATGAAGTCCCAATATTAATTCAAGAGGGAAAGGAATTCATACAGTTCAAGTTGGAAATAATTTTGTTCCTTCTGGCTCTGGGAGTGTGACTTCAGGGACAAGACTATATAGGGATTGATCTTTTTATCCTTTATTTTGTTTATATTTATTTACATATTACTGTTCTGAATATCATTGTCAAACCTAGACACGTCCCCAAGAAGGGCTGAACTGAAAAGTTGCACTTCCTTAGTGATCTCAAAGACGCAGAAGTTTCAACAGTTCCCAATGTAAAATACAACTTTATCAGCTCCTCCTTAGGCATTAATTACATTAGTATATCATGATATTGATTGGAGAAGGGAATACAAAGGGGAAGAAATGGTATGTACATGAATGTCTTTCATATTCTCAAGTCAGGCATTTTTAATGTTTGAAGAATAAATAAATGTCCAGTTTTAAAGAATTTTCTAGTCTTACTAATCTTCCTACCAGTTCTTGGGCTTCCTGACCCTTTTCTTTCTTTTGGTGTCTATTTCTAACTCAATAATATCCAGCACAGAGTTTTATAGTGGTATTGTTTCAGGACCTGGACTGAGTTCTTTCTATCCTAGGAAAACCTTTTATCTTATTAATTAATAACAATATCAAATCACTGCAATATTTATTGTCATTACTCCCTTTCATTTAAAATTAGGAAGAAGGGATGTCCAAATAATAGGAAAGGAAAATTCCCATAGGATTCTTTTGAAGGTTGAGTCAAAAGTGTTAGAAACCTTCTGATTTTATAGATGTCGACACTGAAGCCTAGAGAGGTTAATGACCTACCCAGTGTCATAAGGAGCAGAGCCAGAATTAGAAATTCCAAGACAAAATTCTGCATTCTTTCCCCTATGCTATACTGAATCTCATAAAAGAGCTAGGAGCCTTTCAAATACTGTTCAGAGTCTAGTCTGACGTCAGCTGAATTTTTGTAAGTTAGATATAACACTTTCCATAGGCAACATTAAGAAGGGAATTTGATAACATTGGCGTCATCTTGTTTTTCCTTTTAGTATCTCTTTCTTGGAGTCCTCCTTTTCTCCTGCTACACCTTCAGTCATATTTGCCATTCCCATGAGGACTTGTTGCCAGATAATCCAGAGGCAACAAATTCCTATTATGATGTTAGTTGATAAAGTCTAATACTTTAACCCTTTCAAGGGTATTTGCATATTAAAAAACCCTAAAGACCTGAAAGTCCTAGAGGTCCTAAGGGAGCAGTTGAGGCATCTTAACAGAAGTTTGCCAGGTACCCTCCAGTCGCTTCTATTTATCATCACTCATTCATTAAGCACCTACTGTTTTCTGGCCATCCACAAGCAATAGTGTTTCATTGTACTGGAACTAGGTGTGATGTGTTTATTATGTGTTTGTTCTCACTACCCCCTTCCCCCAACCCATATTAAGAGCTTTTCTTGTTGAGTTTTTGAAACTGGTCTGGTCATTCCTTACTCTAAAATATGTACCCTCTCACTGAGTAAGCATGTGACCTGAAAGCTTGCACTATATATTATACCGGTAGGCTGAATAAGGAAGGAGGGAAACAAGCATTTATGAAATACCTCCTATGGACCAGGCACTGAGTTAAACACTTTACAAATATCTCATTCAATCCCAATAACAACCTGGGTGATATTATTATCATAATTTTGTAGGTGGGAAAAATAAGGCAGGAAGGTGTTAAGTGACTTTCCCAGGGTCACACAGCCAATAAATGCATGAGGTTGAATTTGAATTCAGTTCTTCAGGACCCCAGTCCCAGTGCTCTGTATCCTATGAAGAAGTTAAAAATCACTTTTAGTAACGCTATGGGAGTTAAGCGCCCCCGCCCCCTTTTACATTGGTTTGAATAACTGGCTAGCTGTTTTAGATAAAACATTAATTAGCTAACAGTAACACTGACCCTTTTAATGTTTTTATCTTTTAGATAGTTACCACTGTGAAGCAATGTTTGAAAACCTAAAGAATGATCCAGAGAATCTCAAAGCCGCACGGCGTTTTATCCTTAAAACCCTGCTCAGATGGCTACCTAAAAGGAGGTCCTGAAATGACAGATGGATTGATGGAATCCAAAGACTGGCCTCTGTTTTCATTGCCTGACAGGTGAAGTTGGAGCACAGAGAGAAAAGCTTGGCCTAGAGAATCTGATTCTTACACGAGATTTTCAAACAACAAAATTATTTGTTAAAAGGAGATTTTCATTCTGTTCCTTCTCTTCCTTCTCTCCCAAAGGATGTATTAACTATTCTAATTTATTCCAATTTAACTATCTGAAGGGTTAGGTCGTCTTCAAGGCTGCAGGTGCCACATGTATACTATAAAGTACTGACCTCTTGCTCCTTGTTCCTACTCTTGGACTTTGGTCTGGCTCATACAACCTTTGGAGCCACATGAATTCCAGACTCTTCCAAAAGAAATCAGAACCAACCAACATCCTCTCCCTTCATCCCCCATCCTACACACATACTCCTTCTTTCTTTTTTTTTCTTTTTTCTTTTTGGAGGGCAGTTGGGGTTAAGTGACTTGCCCAAGGTCACAAGCTAGTTTTTGTGTTAAGTGTCTGAGGCCAGATTTGAACTCAGGTCCTCCTGACTCCAGGGCTAGTGCTCTGTTCACTGCACCACCTAGTCACCGCTACACTCCTTTCCTATATCTTCTGGGGCTCAAAGAATGAACCTTTGGCTCTTTCCACTGTATACTACAAAGCCTCTAGAGAAGCCCTGGGTCCTGTGTTCACCAAAACCTGGGAGATGCTTGGGTACCAATGCAGCATTTAGATTCAAATCTTAGTGCAGCCCCAAAATGACAGCCTGCCTCTAAAACCAGATTTCTTACTAGAACATGAAGATTATAAGAGGCAGTAGTTTTCAGACCCTCAGATTTCATAGATAATTCTGTATTTCTTTTTTAAAGTTCTATTTTTCTAATCACATTCATTTGACTTGCAGGATTGGGAGACAGTAATTTAAACTGCAATCATGTTAAATCCATCAATCCTTATATAAGCATTTACTAATCTATTTTGTGCCCATTGTTCTATGCACTGGGGATACAGGTGTAATGAAATGAAACAATTCCTACTCACTATGAGAGCATCTAATTAAGGACCTGAATTTTACTCAAGTATGTTTTTTATATTTTTTTTATATTTTTATTTCTATATTTATACTTACAGATTTAAAAATTATCAGCTGGACCTATAGTAGCATTCTAAACATAATAAGATCCTAAAGGAAGGTATGATCAGTTCTTAGAGGTTTTAAACACCAGTCATCATCATGTGCCTGGATTTGTATGATTGTAGTAAAAGAGACTGCTAAATCAAGTCTCCAGTAAGTAGCAGAATATTTGAATTTGGTGGTCCCTTCTGTATTTCAAACAGCCCAATGTCCTCAATCTTTCCACTTATTTCTAATGCTGAACTTCTGGATTATATAACCTGGAAATGTCAGTTTCTGCATCTTGAACAAACCACTGTGAAGATTTAAATAATGACATTAGTTACCTTTGAAGTACTTTAAAAATGTTTATTATGGCAAACTTGTCTCAATACAAATAGTAGCAGAAGATTTCCATGCAGTGGTTTCAGGAAGCAACCTCCACACCTGTTGGAGTAATATATTTGCTATAGACTGTGCTCATTTTCAGAAACTCTTTTCAATTTTACCTTCAATTTTTTTTCATCATAAAATTGTATTTAAATACTTTTCTATGACTGAGGTTTAAGGACTTTTGGTCATACCTGCTAAATTGTAAAATTAATTTGTAAAGGTCATGTCTATGATTGGTTTTTCTACATAATCATGCTATTTTATATACTTGTGCTGGCTAAAGTACATTTGATAAATCATGTCTAAAACTGAATGAAAAAAATATCATTAAATATTACTTTATTTAACAAGACTTGTGATTTTTCTTGAATGAAGACACAGGCCTGAAGCATTTCCTTTGAAATTACATTCCATGGTACCTTATAAGTATAAAGTGTCCCTTGATAAAGGTGTTGACCCAATATAGTATTTGACATTTCAGCGTTGCAGAATTTTATAATTTGGGGAATGCATCTGGCACATGTTATGTTACAATTTCAGTTTACATGACTTGTCAGCCTCTCTCTGGCCCTCTTCCATCTTGGCCAGGGCATTGGCTTTGGCTTCTAGCCCAGTATAACAAGGTCCAAGTTAAAAATACTAAAGTGGCAGCTGAAATATATGCGGCTTTCTTCATCCACAGACACCATGCCAAAGGCAGAAGGGAAGCTTTGGGTGTCAGCTTCTGGATACTCATGGGGCTTTTTTTAAAAAAATATGTTGGGAGAAACAAACACATGTGGAGATACCTGAAAGGGAATGGGCAGACCAAACTCTACTTCCCCCATGCATAGACCACTCTCCTTCTGCTGTACCTTACACTTTCTGTAGCCAGTCCTTATGGAGCCAGATTTAGGCATTCTAAGCTCTTAGTTTAGATTCAAAAGAAGATAGTAAGTAAATAGTATGTGGAAAAAATGCTTTTTCTTTTTTAAAAGAACATTTGAAATTAGATGTAATAATAGTTCAGGCAATTTTAAAACTCTGGGGAAAAAATCACCAAATTTGGAAATGCTCATATCGTGTTAATCCCATTTAATAATGCTATTTTAGAACACCAATTTTGGGTTTTTATCAAGTTCAGCATTGTTATTTTGAGGATAAATATATGTTGTTTATATTGCCAAATTGTTTAATCTTTAAACATGAAGGATTTATTTTATTTTCCTGTGTGATTTTTTTTTATTATACCATGTTTTTTTTCTGGAATGACCCCTCTGATTTCATAACTGGAGCCAGGAACAAGCATAGGATTTGTTCTGTGTACATTCCATGGATAGAACATACATGTCCCATATACTAAAGGGTTGCTATATGTGCTTCCAGCCTATTCCAGTAGATGTGGAGGAATGTTGGGGACTTTAGCAAACATCTATGGCATTGAGCCTTTATTGTACCAAGAATTCTGCTACACGCTATGAAATACACAAGAAGTCTGACATGGTCCTTGTAATTTACAGTCTAGTTGGCAGTAGGACCCATATTCAAATAATCATAACATCAAATGACAAGAATGAGAGGAAGAAGCCGAGGAATGATGAGGTCTGAGGAAGAAAGGATACTTCTACCTTTTGTGGTAAAGGGGTTGGGGTAGAGGGAGGGAGTGGCAAAGAAGTGAGCTCAAGAGAGGTACCAGGAAAAGACCTGAGGAAAAGATGGTATTTGAAGAGGAATTTAAAGTACGAGTAAAATTTCAACAGATGGAGAATGATCTGAGGAGTCCTGGAGGGGAATAAACAAATTCTTGGTCTGATAAAGCCATTAAGACGTTTTCTTTTCTATTATTCTAATTTCATAGGTTTTCCATAAAATTGGTGAATATAAAATGCTATTACCAATTAAGACTACTCTACTCTACTCTACTCGTTAAGACTCTACTCTGAGGCATAATGAAAGAACACCTTACTTTTTCCAGAAATATGGACAAGCTTTGTAGTAATTTCCATTGGCAGATTTTTTTACCCCAAACCCACATTTGCTCTCCAAATTTCAAGATACTCTTTTGCTTCTGCTAACATAAGTACAATGTTGGGAAGAACTTAGCATTCATTATTTTTTTCAAAAGGAGAAACTTCTCATTTTTACTCCACTGAAACTGTTTGATTCACCCAAGTCAGTGTTTTTAAGAAGATTTTAAAAAGGAGGCAGTGATCTATCCAAATAGCTGTTTATCCTCTATCCCAAAAAGTACACTTAATTTAAGTTTTGCAGATCAGATATCAAACACTTGAAAATGAGGGTACATATTTACCAAGATTTAAAACTGAGCACAAGTTGTAAGGAAAAATATGAAGTTGCTAAAAACAAATTTTCTGAACTTCCTCACAGTTGTCTCTCTAATTTGTCCCAAGGGAAAAAAAAAACTGGCAAATAATGTTTTGACAATTACATAGCACTTTCAGGGTTAAAAAACATTTTATATAGATTTGGACCCCACAACAATACTTTACTTTTTACACTGCAAAAGTTATTTTCATCATTTTACAGATGAGGAAATTGAGGTTCAGGAAGGCTCTCACTTATCCACTGTCATACAGCTAGTAAGTACTGGAGAAGGGGTGTGTGTGTGTGTGTGTGTGTGTGTGGCTTGTCCCTCATTCTTGAAGAGGACCATGACAACAGGAAGATGATGACATGACTTGAAAATGATAGAGAGCTATGCAAAGTCACCAGCCTCACTTTCTCCTCCAGATGCCATCTGGGTCCAGTGGCCAGATAGAGATCAGGACAACTCAAGATGGCCCAGGATGTAGTGGGAGATTTTGGCTTTTTTAAGCTAGGGTCTTTCGTAGTTCTCACTTTAAGGCAACTCCCTTCAATGATTAGGCCTGTTTAAGAAGTGAGTCAGGGGATACCCCCTTAAAAAAAACCCTCAGGGTTGCCTGGTCTCACTCTGAGCTACTAGGGCCAAAAAATTAATAATAATCAGGGCGGCCAGGTGGCTCAGCGAGTAAGAGCACCGGCTCCAGTCAGGATGACCTGGGGATCAAATCTGGGCTCAGATACTTAGCACCACACCCAGAAACAACTGGCCGTGTAACCTTGAGCAAGTTACTTAACCCTAATTGCTTTAAAAATAATAATAATAATAATAATAACAGTTAAGTAGTGCTTTGATAGGGACCTATTGTTGGCCAATCAATGAGAGCTAGAGTGAATTGGGTTTAAGGTATGGTCTTTAAGAAATATAGCCAGTAAACCCCAAGATAAATAGATAGGTTTCAGCCATCAAAGATGGGAGGAGAGGAGAGGAAAGGAGAGGAGAGGAGAGGAGAGGACGGGGGCGGGGGCGAGGAATTCTTTGTACAGATCTCATTTGATCTCTGTGGTCTATGTGGTCTTAAAGAGGAATAAAAAAAGTCTAAGAACCAGGCAGAAAAATCAATCATTTTCATAAATGACATTGATACATAGTTTTAATATTTTCAAAGTGCTTTTCATACATTATCTCCTATGGGCCTTACAAAAAATCTTGTGCAATGGATTATCCCCATTATGAAGATGAGGAAACTGAAGCTCAGAAATGTTCCGTGATTGGTCAGTAGTTGCAGCCAGTAATCTGCAGAGATTTGACACACAAATTAGTGTCTTTGGAGGGTGTGTCTCTGTCCCACAATGGCTGCCAGCTATGAATTTGGGGGACCCTGACTCCAAAGAAGAGATCGGGCTTCTCTCATCTCACTGGCTCATCATGCCCTTACTCTAGAGTAGAACTCTGAGGATAATCTCCAATCAACGCTTATAAAGTCTTTTAAAAAATGACAGAATGCCATCTTCTCAAGATAAAAAATATATATGTATATATACCTTAGAGGCACCGATTTATTTCTTCCATAGAGTAAACATGAGTCTCACATACTCATATTAACAAATGCTTAAAAAGTAATAAAACAGCAATCCATCCCATATATTAAAATCTCCCTGAAAGCACTTTGGGATATTTCACTTCCAGCTCAGCCCTGTGTTGCCCTAGCAGCTGACAAGGTATTGCTCTCCAAGCTAACCAGGCATAGCCTCTACTCCTGTCAGTTTCAGAGTGATCCTGACCACTGGACACCTCTTCCATGACAAGGAATAGTTTAAGGACATACCTCCTAACAGCAGCTCGTATTGACTCAGGAACCTAGGAACTCTTGAGCTCATGAGTAAGGTACCAAGGGTGGAAATGTCCACTTCTTGGGATCACTGGTTTCTAATTGATGACTTAGTGTCAGGAAAGAAACTACAAACAGAAGAGATAAGCAGGGTCTTGAGGTCTGGTCTTGGGATTACCAAAGTAATCTCAGGTTTTTGTTGCACTGTGCTTGAGCTGAGAGCTGCCATTGCTATTGGTGGGAGGGGAACTGTGGAAAACCCTGCCATTCTCCCCCTTCCCACATATACACACCAACTCACTGGAAACTGAAAGGAGATTTGACAGAAGGAATTCATTCAGAGTATAGAATCTTCCTCCTCAATCTTTTTATAGTCTACTGAGTTCACAAGTCCTCCTGACTCTGTGGTCAATTAACTTTAACATTATATCCAGCTACAAAGGACCAAGGACCAAGGGACCAAGCAGGAGCTGCTATGTTGCACATGTCCTTTGGCAAGGGTTCAAAGCGCCTGTACCATTGCAAAGGGTTAATAAATGTAATGCCCAACACTAGGGCCCACCTATGCCACTTTGGTAAGAAGAGAGTAAAATAGTATCTAGCTTCTCTTATAGAATTAAAATTATCTGGGCCAGAGAAACTATATCACAGAGTGTAAAAAGCACTGGAGAGAACAATGGCTAAACTACAAGCACAGCACTGATGTTTGAAGGACTGTGGATAATAGTTGAAAGAAGGGCAAGTGGGTTTTTTTTTAAGCAAGGGAATAAAATCAGCTAACTATAGATCAATGAACTTGACTTCACTGTCTGGCAAAATTCTCGGACATATTCTTAAAGAGATGGTTAGTACATATCTAAAAGTGGCAGTAGTGATCAGAGAGTCAAGACAAATTAATACCAGGGATGGGATTTCTGAAATGGAAAATACACAGGGAGGAATGTGGGAAGAATGAAACTGGAGGGTAGATAGCAAAAGAGAGAAAATAGGAAAAGATCTGCTAAGATTTCCATAACAAATTCTTTGTTCAATCCATGACAAAGGAACTTCCACATTTGGACTCACTTTACAGCCCTCCCCCCTCTCCATCCCCTCTCCCTGTGGGCTGCATGAAGAAGTAGAAATAAAGAAAAAAAAATGGAAAGAGCAATAAAACAGCTATGTCCAGAAGACATCCAGTCTGAAGGTGACACAATTTTAAGAGCCTTAAAAGAAACTGATTCTCAAAACATCTGAAGGAAGGGGCATGTAAACTGCTTGGGAGGAAAATAGACTTATTATCATCCCCCAGCTAAAAACAATCACTTGCATTGTTTCTGGGTTCCTGGGAGTCCTTTTCTCTACCCCAACCTTTATCCATAAGGTGAAATTTCAAGAAGAATATAGGCTCCGTGAAAGAAATAGCCATTTTTTTGGTGCTTGGTGCGTTCAGTTAATCATTAATCAACCAACAAGTGTTTATTAACTGCATATTAACTTGCCAGTCATTTAGCTAGGGTATAGGGGAAAAGATAAAAAATGAAAAAAACCATATAAATATATAGGCACACCTTGTTTTATTGAATTTCACAGGTATTGCGGGTTTGGAGGTTTGGGGTTTTTTTTTTTGTTTGGTTGGTTGTTTGGATTTTGTTTTTTTTTAAGCCAAATTGAAGGTTAGTGGCATCACTGGGTTGAGCAAGTTTATCAGCACCATTTCCAAACAGCATGTGCTCATTGTCTCTGTATCTATATTTCAGTAATTCTTGCAATAGTTTGAATTTTTTAATTATTATATCTGTTATGGTAATTTGTGATCAGCAATCTTTGATTTTACTCTTTTTTTTAAAGCAATTGGGGTTAAGTAACTTGCTCAAGGTTACACGGCCAGTTATTTTGTGTGGGTGTTGAGTATCTGAGGCCAGAACTGATCCCGAGTCCTCCTGACTCTGGGGATGGCGCTCTGCTGACTCACTGCACCACCTGGCCTCCCCCTTGATTTTACTATTGTAATTGTTTTGGGACACCATGAACTTCTTCCATGTAAGATGGCAAAATTAATAAATGTTGAATGTGTTCTGACTGCTCCACCAACTAACTGTCCTGGTGTGAGACACAACAATATTAAAATTAGGCCAATTAAAAACGCTCACAATGTCCTCTAAGTGTTCTAGTGAAAGGAAGAATCAATTGAGGCAACAAATTTCATTATTGTCTTATTTTAAGAAATTGCCACAGCCACCCTGATCAGTCAGCAACCATCAACACTGAGGCAAGACCTTCCACCAGCAAAAAAGTTACGGTTGACTGAAGGCACAGGTGATGGCTAGTATCTTTTTTTTTTTTAGCAATAAAGTATGTTTAAGGTATTTATATATAACACATATTTAGATATAACATTATTACACATTTAATAGACTACAGTATAGTATAAACTTAACTTTTATATATAGTGGGAAACCAAAAATTTCATGTGACACTTTATTGCAATATTTGCTTTATTGCAGTGGTCTCAAACTGAACCAGCAACATCTTCAAGGTAGGCCTGTTTAAAAAAGAAATCTAAGGTAATGAATTAGGGTATAAGTATGGACTAAGCTGGGGGAGCAAGAAAAATTTCATTTAAGAGAAGGTTTCGGAGCTGAGCTTTGAAGGACATCAGAGATTTTAAAAGGTAAGTCTGAGGAAGATATTCACTCCAGTAATAAGGGCCAACAAGTGAAAAATCAAAGGCAGAGATGGTGCATCATGTAAGAATATCAAAATGACCAATTTGTCTAGCCGGTAGATTGCATGAAAGGGAATGGATAATGTCAAAGGCTAAAAAGGAAGGCTGGAGCCAGTTGTGAAAGGCTTTAAAATAACAAATAGAAAAATTTATATGTGATCCTAGAGGTAATAAGGGAGCCACTGTGATTTATTGAGTGGAGGAGTGACAGGAAAACATGAGCTTTAGGAATATCACCTTGGCAGCTCTGTAAAGGGCAGATTGGGGAGGCGAGAGACTCCAGGCAGTGAAAGCAATTAGGAGGTCATTGCAATCTTCCAGAAACACAATGGTGAGAGCCTGAACTAGGATGGTGCCTGTGTGCAAGGAAGGAAAAGGGAATGAGCTTAAGATATGTTGTGGAAATGGAACTGAGAAAGCCCTGCAGCTGACATGGCATGTTGTAGGTACTTAGTACATCTTTGTTGAATTGAATAAAGTCAGATGATCTTGCCTGGTAGCAATAA
This sequence comes from Petaurus breviceps papuanus, assembly GCF_028583685.1. Taxonomy (NCBI): domain Eukaryota; kingdom Metazoa; phylum Chordata; class Mammalia; order Diprotodontia; family Petauridae; genus Petaurus; species Petaurus breviceps. Next base: position 5,923,304 of record NW_027186457.1, on the reverse strand, counting down.
CTTCACAGTCTCCATTGGAAACTGCTGTGAGAAACTGAATCCTGAAAAATGAATCTCAATTTGGAACTTTTAGAAACAATGTATAACTTATGTTTTATGAAGTGACTAGGATAGGGAGACGGACCTGGAGTCAGGGAGACCTGAGTTCAAATCCAGCCTCACATACTTACTAGCTTTAACCTCTTTCTTCAGTTTCCTCAGCTATGAAATGGATATCAGAATAGCACCTACCTCCCCAAGGGTGTCGTGAGGATCAAATGAATAAAGTACTTAGCACTTAATAAATGCTCCTTCCAGCCATCTGTTCTCATTCTAAATTGTCATAGTCAAGAGTAGTAAACGAGCCAAGAAGTATCTCAAAGGAAAGGCAGGCCCTGGTTATACAAGATACATACTTGCAAGTCATTTGAAAACATTCTACTACTCTGTTCTCTCCCCGCCCTCCTCCCTACCATCAGATGTACAACCTTGGAGAAAGGCCTCGGCTACCTTGGATGGATCTTCTGTGGAAGAATCAGTAACCCCCAGACAATGAGATGCTTGGGTGGTTTTGTCTTCCCTAGATTAAGGCAAGGCCTATTTTGATGAAATTACAAATCCTTTGATATGCTGAAGTAAGCTTAATAGTAGCTGAGGGATAAGATTTTAGGGGTCATAAAAGTCAGTAATATCAGGTCAAGACTTGGTCATACAAATGTATTTCCCTCTGAATTTGGTCTGGTAAATATTAGCCATGAAGGCTAGAGAGCGTATGTGTACCACCTCTGACATGTAGCGCCCCCATGCCCTATATTTGAAAGTTTCCTTCAATTGGAACTCTGGGAACTTCAGAATGACAGCGGCACCCACTTTAAAAGCCTCCTCTCCTCCTCTGAGATGTTGTGGGAGGTAGTCCTACTGACCATGCCTTTCCTATGACCCTGGTTGATAGCTGCTGTCTTATTCCCAGTGAACCTGCTAGCTAGGCCCCTCTTGGGAGCATTTTAGTCTTTACAGTCTCTGTGACTAACATGAGATCTTGGGTTGATCCTCATCATTGCATGCCTGTGTGTGCGTTTATGTGTGCACATGTATGGGTGTGTGGGGGAGGTGGCTTTTAAAATGTCATTCAGCAGCTACAAAGTCAAAAGCCCACTGGGTCTTTACCATAGGAATCTAACACTTTACCCTGCTCTGATAAGATCATTGAATATATGCTTATAGTTGACTGCAAACACAACTTGACTGTGGGATCACTAGTTCAACATACACACCATGGCACCAGAAAAAGAAAAATCACTGGTATTTAGAGGGACCTTACAATGCAGAGGACTCAGAGCTGGAGCAGGTCTACAGAGATAAAGATTCAGGTCACCTGCTACATTCTTGAAGATGCCTTTCCTGGTCCCTCCAGCTACTAGTGCCTTTCCTCTAAGGTTATCTCCCATCTATTCTGTCCACATCTTATGGAATCTATTTATATACATCTTTTTCCTTTATTAGAATGTAATCTCCTTGAGGGAAGTGACAGTTTTTGCCCATTTATTTGTATCACTGGTGCCTGGAACAGTGCCTAGCACATATAATAAATGCCTAGTAAATACTTGCTTGTTTGTACCCAGAGCTCCCATACAATGAGATCACTCAAAGTCAGCCACTTCATTTTTCTAGACTATTCTCAGTTTCCATCTGGGATCTGGAGTAAAAAACCTCGCCAAGATTTTATTAGCTCTCCAATTCTTTTGTTACCTCCTAGTTACTTTGAAGGCAGTTTTTCTCAATTTTAAAAAATTTATTCAATATGCATTTATTAAGAGGCTTCTGCAGTATGCTGCAAGTGCTAGGGGCTAGGGATTTCTTTGAAATCTATGATTTCTTAGGTATGAGGAACTCTCAATGAGAAAACTCCCAGGTCTGCCACTGGTCTCTGACTCCCAGTCTTATGTCATCTAGAGGTCATCTCAAATGATGGACTTTTTGGTGTCAGGACCCTCTTGGCTGTCTGGTGAGACCTAAAGAGCCCTTCACAGAATAATGTATTTAAGTGCATAAAATCACATACATAGGAAAGAAATTCTATTGAAATACAGTTATTGCACTTTTGTAAAATGACCAAATCCACAGACTCCAGATTAACAGCAGTGATTTTAGTCCAACCCTTTCATTGCACAGATAAGCAAACAGATCCAGAAAATAGAAATGACTTAAAATATCAGAGATCTAGATCTGGAAGGGACCACAGAGACCACTTAAACCTCTCCTCCCCATTTTATGAACAAGTAAACGGAGAACCAGGTTGGATCCAGTAAATTACCCAAGATAACAAAGGGGATAGTTCTTGGCTCCTTGGCATATCTGACATTATTTCTGGCTCTCCTCTAAAGTTAAATAGTGGGCAAGTAGAAGAGCAGGAATGGATCTCCAAGGCAATACTCACCTTTTACTTCTCCAGGGCTGACTTTTGGTAGTTGAGTTGAAGCTATGGGGGTAACTTGGCAGGAGGCAAAAGTAAGCTTGTAAACATGGGGGAAATAACCTATAATTAGGACTCATGTATCTACGACATTCTAAAGTTTGCAAAGTGTTTTAGTACATGAGCTCATTTGATCTTCACAATAGACCTTTTAGAAAGATGCTTCAATTATCATCTCCCAGCCTCAAGTCTCTGCCCACTCCAGTCTATCCTTCACTCAGCTACCAAGGAGATCTTCTTAAGCACATGTCTGACCATATCATCATCGGCACCCACTCCCCCATTCAATAAACTCCAGTGTCTCCCCATTACGTCCAGGACCAAATGTAAAGTTCCCTGGCTTTTAAAGCCCTGCATGACCCCTTTCTGCCTAACAGGCTTCTTGTCTGTCTTTCACTATTCAATGATCCAGTGAATCTGGTCTCCTTATTGTTCCATGAACAAGATACTTTATCTCGTAACTCCAAGCATTTTCATTAATTGAAACTCCTCCTGAACTTCCCTGGTCTCCTTCATGTTGAAGCTAAACTCCTATGTTCTGCAAGAAGCCTTTTCATAAAGTTAGTCCCTTTACTCTTCTGAGGCACTTTTATTTGATCATAGATACATATACTATATAAATACAGATTTATAACTATTGTAATAGTTATATTTAACTAAACATCCATATAGTTCTTTAATATATACACGATAAACGCAAATATGTGTGTATATATGTATATTAAATCTACCATGTTGCTAAATAGCTGTTTGTGTGTTGTCTCCCCCATTACACTGTGAGTTTCTTGAGACTAAGGGCTAATTTCTAATCTCTTTGTATCCCCAATGCTTAGTACCATACCTGGCACTTAGTAAGGCCTTAATGCAGCTTATTACTGTGGTTTTTAGGAACCTGAGGCCCTAAGATGTAAGGTGACTTATCTCCTTATCTATTGCAGCTACAATACAGGAGAGCTCCATGGGATACACCTTCTACTTTAGAAGGCTTGACTGCTTCAGGTATGAAGGTTTCTGTGGTAACTCCTGGGAGGTGGCAAGAAGGCAGCTCTAGAAATGGAGAAAGTGACCTAGAATAATGACCTGTCTTTAGAGGGGCCACAGAACAGAGAAGAGGATGGACTCGGCATCAGAAAGACCTTGTTTTAATGTTCCCTCAGCTGCACAATAGGGGTGATAATGGCGCCTACATCCTCTAAGGCTCCTGTAAGAATCAAAGGAGCTGCTATGTGGAGGAAGTCTTGGGGAGAATGAGGTGGGGGAGGAAGAACTGACTCTGGGATCAGAGAACCTGGCTTCAAGTCCTGTCTCTGATGCTGCTCCATCCAGAGGTTTGGGGAAAGTCACTCTCTACTCTGGGCCTCAGTGTCTTTATATATATATAATTAAGGGTTGGGGGAGAGGATTAGAAGTTTCTTCTGAGGTTTCTTCCAGCTCTGCATCTATACACCTTTGGGAAACACTGAAAATATCACTATGCAAATGCCAGCTATTATTAACATACAAATCACTTTACACCCATAATTCCATTTGCTCTTCCCAATACAGGTGTACCCATTTTTCAGATGAAGAAACTGAGGCCTATAGCTATATCCTACTGAACTCATCAGTGTAGAGGAAGGCAACCTTAGCAGCCATTTAATCTAAACACCTTATTTTACAAATGAGAGAACTAACTTGCAGAATTTGTGTGACTTGACCACAATCCCCAGCTAGCAATAAATAGCACTAGTAAGTAGCAGGGCCCTCCCCGAGACCCACCTTTTTGGTCTCTAAGTCATGCACTCTTTTTCTGTCCTATTCTTTCCTAAACTAGAAGAGAGAGTGTGAAATTGATAAGTTGAGTCTGAGATGAATTTCCCAGTTCTGCTGCAGCAGTCTCTCCACTTGGGGCCTGGCCCTCCCCCTCTGCCTCCCTTAACTCCTGGAATCCTAGAAAACCCTAAGGCACAACTCATTTACAGAGTGCCCAGGTGGGGGGGGGGGGCTTTCCAACCACTACCTGACTGGCCAAAAGTCACATGAATGGGGAGGAGAAGCTTGAGGAGTGAGGGACATAACCAGGGCCAGTTAGTCTGGGATGTCCCAGTAGAGGCAGGCTCAGTATCCTAGAGGTATCTGAAGTGTTGTAGAAGCAGCAAGGGCTCCTTTACCAAAGGGACCATGCTCCTAGTGCCTCCCCGGGTTTGGTGGCTGCTGCTGCTGGTGTCTCTGCTCTTTGGCACCTACACAGAGGGCATGCTCAGGAGTTTCCTCTTTGGCACCTATCCTAAAGTGATAGATCACCCTGACCAGCAATGGCTTTGGCAAAAACTGGACCATTTTGATACTACATGCCCTGAATTCTGGAGACAGGTAATAGAAACTGGAAAAGGAAAAGAAAGTCAAGCTGGGGCTGTGGGTTCAGATAGGCTTATGCCGCTGTCCAGGGATCCCACAGCATTGCTTTGGGGAAAACAGAAGGACTGCAGCATCAGACAGTTGGAAGGGGTCAGAGAAGACACCTAGTCCAGCCTTATTTTAGGGTGGGAGAGACTTGCCAATGCTTAGGCAAGGTACTAAGTGGCAAAGGCAGGATTTGAACTCAGATATTCTGATTCTAAATTGAACCCACTTTCCACTGGGCCCCCTGCCTCTAGCGTTCAGTGGGGCTGCTAAAAGACCGGGGGACAAAAGAGTTGATCACTGGGCTCTCACTTTGTGGTTTGGAGTTGTTGGGACTAGTCAGTCTTTTGTAGTACCAGCTGGAAAGTCCTTTGGTCACTGTCTGGTCAGTCTGGAGGACAGTACCCTGCTGTGTACTGTGGAAACAAATGGAGATACAATAACAAAACTGAAACTGGCACAGCCCTCAAGGACATCCCAGTCTATCTGGGAAGAAAATGGGTAAATATATATGTCTATACATCTCTTCATTTGCTGGAGGTAGTTGAGAGCAAGTTGAGTGTTAAATTTTTAATGTGACCATTTAGGCTTTGGAAATCAGCACTTTCTACAAATCAGGCCTTGATTTATTATTTTCTTGATTGACTAGTCTTAAGAAAGTGTTAATAATGCATATGAAATTAAAACTGGGTCCTGCCTACAGTTTTCCCCCCAGAGAGCCTGGTTGTTAAACATTTACCAGCACAGCCCTCTATTGTTCTATAAACATTGCTTGAGGTCTTCAGGAGTACAGGAGAAAGTACAGGAAAGGAAGTCATTACCAGACTGGAGGCCTGGAGAGAAAGATAATTTGGGAAGATGAAGCACAGCTAGGAAAGTCAGGACCCTCCTCTTGTAGGATATGACACTCCTCTAAACTTTGAAGGAAATGAAGGGTCCTAAGGTGCAGAGGTGAGGAGAAATTGTATCCCGGACATTTGGGGATAGCCTGAGAAAGGCGGGGAGAAGTGAGTAAGAAGGCTAGCTTGCCAAGGCTGCTGAAAACATCGAGTGGTAACGAATGACGAACCTGGAAAGTTAGGCAGTCTGGAGACAGGCTGTGAAGCAAGTAACTTTCCTGGGATCACAGTGGTCACACAGTGTGTGCAAGAGGTGGAACAAGAATCAAAGTTTTCCTAATTCAGTGGTTGGGGTGGGAGGAGGACAAGGGGGAAGTGGGAGAAGAGGGAGAGTAAGAGAGAATCCTTTTCCTGTATTAAAACTACTCCCCATTTTAAAGCTCTATTTCTCTTCTGCGTAGTACAAATTGTGGTCACTGATCAGAGGACAATAGATTTTGAGATATAAGGAACCATTCAATCAACATTTATTAAGAGTTCACTATCTATTAGGCTTTATGCTAAGCACTGGGACCAGTGGTCATCTAGCCTTTAGGTTTTAAGATGGAATATTTGCAATGTCAGAGGTTTTGCAAATGGAGGATAACACTTTTACTCAACTCACAGAGTTGTTGTAGGGACCAATTAGTACAAACATAATAACTGACATTAATAACTGGCTCTTTGTCAGCCTGAAAGCCCTTTACATACATGAATTCATTTAAGGTGTCTGACAACCTGTGAGGTGGAGATGACTGGTATTGCTATTCCTATTTAGATTTTTAAGGAAACTGAAGTTTGGAGAAATTTAAGTGTCTTACCCCTTTTCTTACATAGCTAGTAAATATCAGAGGCAGTCTTTATGCTCAAGACTTCCTGATTCCAATCCAACACCCTCTCTACCAGGCTATATTGTTTCTTGAGTTAAAGCTCTCAGAACATACAATTGTCAGATATCACCATATCATCTGTGCATACGGACAAAGGGGGAAAAGGAATATTTATAGTCTGATATGCAACATCTGTCTACAATTCAATTAAATTCTCTGAGCTTGTTGGCTCTTCTACAAAATGACGGAAGGTGGTTTTGGGGAATAAATCTTGGGAAAACCACTTTGGCAACTGCTTTGTGGGAGCCAAGTTCAGCTTTACCCTTGGGAGTCTTAATACTTTGAGATTTTTGCTGATATTCTGTATCTATAGCAGAGGACCCACACATATAGAAAGACAAAGATGATAGATGATTGAGATATAGATATATAGAAAGTAGAAAGATACAAAGATACATATTGGGGATCTAGAGAGAGACACAAATCTGTATGTCTATATGTATGTATCTATATGTGTGTATATATAATACATATATAAATATATATGGATACATACACACAAATATACTGCGAATACATCTACCGATAGAGGGGAAAGACGTTCAATAGCTTGTCTAAGGCCTAGTTATAAAAGTGACCATTGAAAGACACACCAGAATGCATTAATTGCTTGGATATTTTGCTGTCTAAGGGAGCCTTACGCAGAGAATGCCAGCTCTCTGGGCCCAACTCTCCTTATCTGTAAAATTAGGCAGTGGATAAGATGGCTCCCAAGATATTTTCGAATTCTAAATACTCTGATCTTTTGTGAGATTGTCTTTTCCCTGGAAATCAGCTTACAATGGTAACTGATCTGGAAATCTGCCAGTGGGGGAGGGAAGTGGTTTGACCTCCCACTGGTGGGTGAATAGGCTAGAATCAGGTGAGTTGCCTGCCTTCCACTGAAATGTTTTACAGACCCAGAAAGAGGGGGGAAAATCTGCTTGGTGTTTCCTTAAGAATCTCAGGATTTGAGATGGAAGTCTCAGACGCCACCTAATCCAGAGATGCTTAAGCTTCTGTGTGTGTCATACACCACCACCTCCATAATGCTTTTTAAATGCATAAAATCAAACATAGATGATTACAAAGGAAGCCAATGACATTGAGAAGCAATTGTTAAAATATTTTTTAAAAATGAATTCACAACTCATGATGGAGAGAAATATGTGCATCCAGAGAAAGAACTAGAAAGAACTAAGTTTATATCCAGGTAGAAGCAAAATACCTGATCTTTTTCCTTCTCTTATTTGGTTTTATGTCCTCTTTACCATTTTTCATTCCAGCTGGTACAATCCGTCCTTATAACCTGACTAATGTATAATGTGAAAGTATTTACAGACCTTATACTTGACTATAAGCCGCCATGGGGGGGGAGGGAGGAGGAAAGGGAGGGGGACAAAATGTGAAACTCAAGGAATTGTGGAATTTAATCCGTAAACTAAAAGGAAACAAATTAATAATAAAAAAAAAGATTAAAAAAACGAATTCACAGATCCCAAGTTAAGAATCTAGCTCAACCCCTGTCTGGCCAAAACACTTCTTCATGACCTGACAAGTGGCTAACCAGCCTCGTTTTGTAGACACCTCCTATGGGTAGTTCCACTTGTTGGGAAGTTTTTCCTAGTATGCAGTCAAACTTTTCTTCACTGTAATTTCCAACAGTTGCTCCTAATTGTATCTTCTGGGTCAAGAAAATTAAAATTTGTTCTACTTCTGTGAAAATTGAGCTCTTCTTATGTGCCAGATGATAAGGAAACAGAAAAAAATGAACTAAGGCTTTCCTTAAGAATTCCTAACAGAATAAGTAGGAAGAAAAAAAAGAAATAAACATTTATTAAGGACATACTATGTACCAGGCACTGGGCTAAGGAAATATAATGTCATTTTATTCTTACAACAACATTATCATTAACATCTTTTATAGTTGAGGAAACTGAGGTTAAGTGACTGGCCCAGGGTCACAAAGCTAGTAGTTACCTGAGGCTAGATTTGAACTCAGGTATTCCTGCTCTATCCACTCTACCAGCTGCCTCTCAGATTCATCCTTCTTTCACATGATAGTGCTTCAAATTTCTTTCAAATTCAATTCAAGCTCTGCCTTCTACCAGAAGCATTTCCTGATCACTTACTGTTCCTCTCCCTCCCAAAACTACCTTGCATGCATTTCGGTTTTATTCTGCGTGTGTGTGTGTGTGTGTGTGTGTGTGTGTGTACACCTCTGGATAGAAGGTAAGCCCTTTGAGGGCAAACACTCTTTTACTTTTGTTCTAGTATTCTAAGCACCTAGCACAGTGTCTACAACATAAAAGATGCTTAATAAGATTTCTTATTTGATTGCATCCCACTAAAGTCTTCTCTAGGCTAAACACCCCCAGTTCCTTTAACCAATCCTGGGTTGACATTGGTCTCCATTATTCTCCCTACCTCAGTGTCCCTCTTGGACTGCTCCAACTTGTCCAGCCCCTTCTTAAAAAGAGCATATCTGAAAGCTGAGGAGAGAAGGCTAGATGGGATCTGATGAGGGCAGCAGAGTACAGCAGACCTATCCCTTGTTCTGGATGCTAAGTCTCAGTTCATACACCATGATATTACAGTAGTTTTCTTGGCTGACTTTTGGTTTCCAGTCCAAGGAGATTCCCAGATCACAGTATCTCAAGTTTTCTCATGGTGTGAGACACCCCTTAAGACACTGATATTATTCTCCACATCTTAAGAGTTAACTGATTTCCATTTCCTCTTGCTGTAGTCAACCTCCTAGCATACAAGTATTCTTGGAAAGCAGAAATGATAATACTCAAGATCTTGGAGCTGGAGCGGGGTGTGGGATCCTTCTGACAGAAAAAAAAACCTTCTGCCATTGTTACTGGAGAAAGGTCTCAGGGTATCACTGGCACATTCACTTTCATTCTAAAGACAACAGGATTGCAGATTTGGGGGGGGAAGGAAACTTAGAGGTAGGGAATCTCATCCACCTCTTTTTTCAGGTGAAGAGCCCAGAGGCCAAGTGACGCTGGGACTATCTCCAGTAACCACACACTTGGTTTGTTTGCAGGTTTTCTCTCTTATAGACTGTGAGCTCCTCGTGGGCAGAGGCTGTTTTTGCCTTTCTTTGAATTTCTAGTGCTTAGCACAGTGCCTGTTTTACAGTAGGTGCTTAGTAAATTCTTGTTGACTTGATAGGACTGGCCCCATGTAATGGGAATGTAAATTTTTAAGATCTTCCCTGCCCCTAGGCTAAAGTGCACCTGGAGCCTGGGGTGCGAGACTTGTTTTTCAGTAGATACTTTTTGATTGGCCAGTGGGTCAATAAGGTTGTTACATTCTCTGAGCCAGGAGAAGGCTATATAAGCCCTGATGTAAGGCTTTGTTTTGGGGGCTTACTTTGAGAAGTGTTCTGTGATTTGATCTGGATTCTGGGAAGCCGTTGTTGAGAGCCCCCCCTCGGCTTTGAAAAACCCAGATGTTGAAACCCAGATGTTGATTGGGTATGGATGTAATGGTTGGACAGTTTGAAAACTGTCTACTTGATCTGTTTCTCCATCTTGATAATTCTGTCTGTATATTCTGAAGTTCGGGGTGCTGACCTTTTTCCCCTGAATGAGGTAAACAATGCATATTTGACTGATTAAAGTAAGTTTGTTAACACACTTTGAGTTGCTTTCCTTTATCAAAGCAGATCTAAGAACCTGTGGTGGCAGCAACCCTGGGGATGCTGGGGTGCTTGCTGCTACACCCCATCACAATAGCTTTTATGTCATAGACAATAAATGTTCACTGAATGAATTCTGAGGCAGCCAGGTGGCACAGTGACTAGAGCTTATCTTGGAGTCTGGAAGACATATGCTGAAAGATTGAAAAACCCGACCTTAGATATTTTTACTAGCTGTGTGACCCTGGGCAAGTCTCTTACCCTTTCTCAAACTCAGTTTCCTCATCTGTAAAACAGGGCCAATGATAGCTCATACTTTCAAAGGCTGCTGTGAGGATTTAATGAGACAACATATGCAAAATGCTTTGCCAGCATTAAATCACTCTATAAATGCTAGCCATTAAATGAAATTCCTTGTTATCTAGCTTGATGTTGTAACTTAAATTAAACTGGGCTAGTCATTGCAGGGAGGCAAGACCACTGATTACATAATTTTTAGCATATACTTGGTCAGCATGGTATAGCAGAAAGAACACTGGGATGGGATCCTCCTCTACTATTTTCTAGTAGCCTCTGAGCCTCAGTTTCCTCATCTGTCAGTACTTTGATGGATCTGTAATCTCACTGACATTATCTCCATAGGCACAGATAGCAACATACCTGATTTTTTAAAATACAATTTTCCTCCATGACTTTCCATCACTGATTCATAGACTTTAGCCATAGGCTAAAGGCAGATAATAACATGCTCTTTGGGGAACTTTGAAAACTTTAAAGTTCCATATAAATGTGAGTTACTATCACCATCATCATCATCACCACCATCATTCTCCTTAAATGACTTTATTACTGTTGTATGGGTCAGCGCCAAAAAATGTGTTGACCAAAATGTTATGATTGTCAGTGACTAAACATAGACATTTGCAAATCAAAAGCCCTGAACTTGACATACACCCAGCAGGAACTTGAAAGTTTAATAACTGGCCTCTGTGCTATTTCCTGCATATCATCTCCAATTCTTCCCTGCTCTTATACAAACTGTCTTCTCTGCCTGAAAGGCATTCTTTCCTCACCTCCCCTTCTTAGAATCTGTAGCTTCTGTCAAAGTTCAGTTTCTACCACATTACCTACTATAGTCTTTCATGATCTCCCTAGTAGTTAGCGTTTCTCCCTTCTCAAATTACTTTTTCTAGTTCTTTAAAGTTTCCCAAATCTGGATCTGTTTACACGTGCATTTCTCAGGCGAAGGTAGAGTTGTTCATCTCCTGTGAAGATAATAGGCATTTAATAAGTATGTATTAAAGTGAGGAGAAAGTGAGAGTTTCAAAGTTGCTAATTATGGGTTTTACAGCATAAATGTCTTTTAAAAATATACTTTATGTTGATACCTTTTCCTTATTATATACAGTAAGAACTTAAAAGTCAAACTGACTTTACTTTCTAAGTGACATCTCTTGTTGGGAAATTTTGTTCAACTGGCATCCTGGACCCTATAGGTTCAGTTATTTGTACCAGATCATTGCCAGAGGTTTAAGTAGACTTCAGCATCACTCATCCTAATCTAGAGGTCTACAGAAAGGAAGATGCTATCAGTGTGTGATTAGACCAAAGCAAAAGAATCTTTCAACTTGACCAAACAATGATGATCTTAATTCTCTCTTATTCTCTCTCCACAGAGGTTTTTTATTGATGATAGATTCTACAGGCGAGGTGGTCCAGTTTTCTTAGAACTTGGAGGAGAACAATCTGCTGTCTGTTCATGGAAAATTAAATCTTCCTTGTTAAGATATGCTAAAAGAATGGGAGCTTTATATGTTTTGCTGGAGCATAGATATTATGGTAAAAGCCAACCAACCAAGTAAGTTACCATTACTATTGTTACTACTATTTACTACTTCTCTGCCTTCCTCTTCTCAACTTCTTTTCCTCCTTTTAATCTTCTTAAATAATTTTGGCAGCTAAACAAACACTGAAGTTTAAGCTACTTGGATATTTGACAATTTAAGTTCACACAAAAGAGGAATGAAGAGATTATTAACCACCTACTATGTGCCAGCCAGTAGTTTTAAAACCACCACCACAACTATAGCCAGCACTTTAAGGTGGGCAGTATGTTAACTCATTTGATCCTCCCAAAAGCCCTGTGCAAGAAAGTGCTGCCAGCACTCATTACCAATTTCTTCCTGTCCCACCCTCCACAGTCCAGCCCAACTGGTCTATGTCCCATTCTTCAACCATGACATTCACACTCTGTCCCCATTCCTCCCTGTCTGTATCTACTGCCTTTGCAGAGCAATGCCCTGAATGTAGCCCCTCCTCACCTTCACTTCTTAGAATCCCTTGTTTCCTCCAAAAATCAGCTTAGGCTCCTACATGAGTGGGAGAATCCACCCCTTCCCCCCACCTAAAAACAACTACCTAATATTGCCGTATCTATTTTGAATTTCATTGTGTGTGTCATGTGTAAGGGCACACAGGACTTCCCACCCACTCTCCACTCCCAGAGAGTTGGAGCTCCTTGAGAGTCAGGAAAAAAAAAGGTTTTGCCCATATGCCAGGAGCCTGGCATATAGCAGAAACTTAATAGTTGCTTATAGATCAACACTGAGTGATTGATGTGATTGCTGCCTTCTCAGATCCTTCTTTATTTTCCTTTTGAATATTTTCTGTAGTTTTTTTTCAGTAATACTTCATTCTCCAAACAGACTATTGCTGAAATAAGGTACTTCCTGCTGTCTGTTTCTTGTGTTTATGCATCATTTCCCATCAGAATTTTTCTCTGCTATTTCATATGATTATTTCAAGGTTTAACAGGAATGACAACTGAGCATTGCCACAATTTTTTTTTAATTGGCATCCAGTTGAGCTGATTATCAAGCATCATTCTAGTCTGCTTTGTTTTCACAGTGTCTCTTGTTTGTGCTTTAATTTGCAGGAATATCTCTACAGACAACCTTCACTTCCTCAGCAGCAGGCAAGCCTTGAAAGATGCTGTTTACTTCCAGAAATTTCTTATACATAAACTAAGACTCTTCAGAAACAAATGGGTTGTTTTCGGTTGTTCATATGCAGGCTCTCTGGCTGCCTGGCTGAGGGTGAAACATCCTAGGGTGTTTCATTCAGCAGTAGCCTACAGTGCACCTGTCTATGCAAAGGCTAATTTTTCTGGTGAGTTCATAGAAGCAAGTTAATAAACTTGCAACTACCTGTAAGTGGTAGCGTCCCATGACAGGGGGACTGAAATTGTTTAGTATCTTCTAGTAACTAAAGACCTAAATTTTAGACCAATGTGGACAGCCATCTGAATCTGTTTGGATGGATTTATATTAGGTTAAAAATGGTAGTAAAATGTAAGTTGTTTATTTTTAGCAGGAAAAAATTACCCATGATTTCTGTACGTTCATTTGAAATGGGACTATCTCTCTAAGAATTTTATTTTTGGTAGGCAATTTTTTAAATTCCAGAGTCACATTACAATTATCCTGCCTACAAATTACTACTGGTATTATTTTGAAACAAGTTATTTATAATGAATACTTTGCAAAATATGTCTGTAGCTAAAGACTTAATGCTCTCAAAATAATTGTGTTTTTTTTAGTTTAAAGTTTCCCAAATCTGGATTTAAGTTTGCTCTCCACTAAATTCTTTTTTTGGTTTTGTTTTCAATTCTTTAATTTCTCTATCTTTTTTTTTTAAAAAAGAGATACGAAAAGGATAATGTTCTTGTGGATTAATGTAATTAGTCAACTTTTTCTGTCTCCTAGAATACCTGGAAGTAGTCCAAAATGCCTTGTTTAGATATGGTAATTCTGAGTGTGTAGGTGCTGTGAGAAATGCTTCCCAGGTTCTGATGCATATGCTTAAACATGAGGAATATCACTCTAACATTTCAAATGATTTTAGGTAAGTGGCTTGGTTTATTTGGGAATGACAGATCAGGAAAAGGACTTCAGTACTAAAGAAACTTTTTGGGTTTTTTTTTTTACATTTCTAAGATTCTAAGAAGGGGAGGTGAGGAAAGAATGCCCTTCAGGCAGAGAAGACAGTCTGTATAAGAGCAGGGAAGAATTGGAGATGATATGCAGGAAATGGCACAGAGACCAGTTATTAAACTTTCAAGTTCCTGCTGGGTGTATGTCAAGTTCAGGGCTTTTGATTTGCAAATGTCTATGTTTAGTCACTGACAATCATAACATTTTGGTCAACACATTTTTTGGCGCTGACCCATACAACAGTAATAAAGTCATTTAAGGAGAATGATGGTGTGATGATGATGATGATGGTGATAGTAACTCACATTTATATGGAACTTTAAAGTTTACAAAGCTCCCCAAAGAGCATGTTATTATCTGCCTTTAGCCTATGGCTAAAGTCTATGAATCAGTGATGGAAAGTCATGGAGGAAAATTGTATTAAAAAAATCAGGTATGTTGCTATCTGTGCCTATGGAGATAACAATACTAAAGAAACTTTGGGTTGGGGAGCTCTGCTGTTAACTTTACTGTTAGAGTGCTCACTTTGTGGATTGTTGCAGTGAAGACCTTCTGTGTACATAGAACAGGTGACTGTTCCTATGGGATTCTTTGATAAACCTCACCTACTCAAAATTATCTCCCTCACTGGCCTGCACTCACTCCTCATACCATCTTTTAAGTCTTTTCTTTAGATTAAAACCACTGTTCGAAGAAGCTTATTTATGTCCCTTGAAAAAAGGACACCATATTGGAACTTTTTCACATTGTTAAGTTGGACTTCTTCATTGGATATTTATTTATTTTTAAAATATTTATTGATATTTTTCTCATCTTCATTTTATCCTTTGTGATAGCCTCTATGCTTTGTTTGATTAAGAATTCTCCCCCGAGCCATAGCTGTGAAAGGCATCTGATTTTGGATCTTTTCCAACTTTCTTTCTTATGGTGGGATCTTTAATATTTAGGTCACCTATCTAACAGTGGACTTTAAGGCACCAAATCACTAACGTAATGATAGGATGACACCGGCCCCCAAAGAGTTGTGCTCCAGTGGCCTCTTTAAGAAGCGAGTCAAGGGATGGGCCTTTTAAGAATAATAATAAAAAATCAAACTGGGAAGGGAAGACCCTTAGGGTTGCTAGCCAAAAGAGAAACAGTTACTATTTCCACTCACTGCGCACCAGGAGGGTCCAAAAAACAATTATGAAGTGGTGCTTGGGCAGAGACCCATTGTTGTTGGATCCATGAGATCCAGAGTTAATCGGGTTTAAGAAAAAGAAATCTAGCCAGTAAACCCCAAGTTAACTAGGCGGCTTTCAGTCAACAAAATTTACCTTCCTTTGGGCAGAACACCTTCAGGTAAGGGGAGGAGAGAGGAGAGAAGAGGGAAGAGGAGGAGAGGGAGATATGCTGAGTTGCTAGCTGGAACTGGCCAGCTGGGTCCCCATTCAGGCAGCTCAGACTACTCACAGGTTGTGGTTTGTCCTTTGTTCTCCAGATGGACCATGACATCAGGGAGACAGTGGCATAATTTGCAATTGACTTTGATTTGAGTGAGAGAGGACTGTGCAAAGTCCCCAAGCTCACTTTTTCCTCCAGAGCCATCTGGGTACAAGTGGCCAGATATGGATCAGGGTAGAGATGGCCCAGGATGCATTGGAAGCGCTAGATATTAATAAAGGGCCATGGAAAGATAGACTAAAAATTAATTGAAAACTAAATAATCTAATCCTGAGAATGAGTGGGTCAAACAACAAATCATAGAAACAATCAATAACTTTATCCGCGAGAATGACAATGAAGAGACTACATACCAAAATCTATTTATATCTCTAAATGTTTATATGAATAAAATAGAGAAAGAAGAGGTCAATGAATTGAGCATGCAACTAAAAAAAGAGAAAAAGAACAAATTAAAAATCACCCAATTAAATACCAAATAAGAAACTCTGAAAACCGAAGGAGAGATTGATAAAATTTAAATTAAGAAAACTATTGAACTAATAAATAAAACTAAGAGCTGGTTTTATGAAGAAATTCCATAAAGTAGATAAACCTTTGGCTAATTTAATTTTAAACAGAGAAGAAAACCAGATTACCAGCATCAAAAATGAAAAGGGTGAATTCACCACCAATAAAAAGGAAATCAAAACAATAACTAGGAGTTATTTTGCTCACCTGTATGCCAATAAATTTGACAATCTTAGTTAAATGGATGAATATTTACAAAAATATAAATTGCCCAGATTAACAGAAGAAGAAATAAAATCCTTAAATAATCCCATTTCAGAAGAAGAAATTGAACAAGCCATTGATGAACTCCCTAAGAGAAAAATCTCCAGAGCCAGATGGATTTACAAGTGAATTCTATCAAACATTTAAAGAACAATTAATTCCAATACTATATAAACTATTTGGGAAAATAGGTGAAGAAGGAGTCCTACCAAATTCTTTTTATGATACAAATATGGTGCTTATACCTAAACCAGGAAGAGCCAAAACAAAGAAAGAAAATTATAGACCAATTTCCCCAATGAATATAGAGGCGAAGATTTTAAATAAAAACATTAGCAAAGAGATTACAGCAACTTATCTTGAGGATAATACACTATGACCAGGAAGGTTTTATACCAGGAATAGAGGGCTGGTTCAATATTAGGAAAACTATCAGCATGATTGACTATATCAACAACAAAACTAACAGAAATCATATGATCATCTCAAAAGCTTTTACAAACTGAGGCCCAGGGAAGTTGAGACTTTCTTCTATAGTATAAGCATCAGAGGTGAGTTTTGAACTCAGGGTCCCTTGGCCCCTAATCAATGCTCTTACCATTATACCATGTTTCCCAAACCACCCTCTTCTTCCCCCTCATTCTCTGGGGCTCAACTTCACACAGGTAGGATTCAAACCTAAGTCTTTTGACTCCAAATTCAGGCCTCTCCATGACACTGCCCTCTCACCTGCCTCCCCTTAGTATTCCTGACTCCCTATTCATGTGCTAGCTCCTCTAAGAAGCCTTTCTTAATTCCCCCAGATGTTACTGACCTCTCTTTACATGCTCTATCCCTTAATAAATACAAGGTCCCTGAGAGCAGGGAGTTTTTCCTTCTTTGTCCTCCTTGCCCCACCTACCACAGTGCTTTCTAAGTAGCAGGTACTTAACAGATGCTCATTGGTTTGTTTTGGGTTGCTTGAAGAGGAAGAGGGAGCCTCCAATTCTGGCTCAGTTATGCACAAACTGCATCTGCTTTGTCCCTTGGCTCCCCTATTATTTTCTGAGAATGTTAGTAAATTAACCACTAGGGGGTGGCATCCCCCTGAATTTCAAATCCTGGCTGACTGGAGAAATTCACCCAGTTCACAATTTTCAAGGAAGTTTCTGTCTCAGTCCTCTGAGATGACACCAGTGTTACCAATATCAGGCAATGGTTTAATCAGTGGAAGCCTGTCAAATGCCTGGGTCAGCTTCACTCTACCCTGTAGGATCTGTTGTGCTTCTCCCTACACTACAGTTTCTAGTAAGGAGGAAGAATTGGGTTTGGAGTCAGAGAACCTGGATTTGAATCCTGTCTCTAGCACCATATTTACTTTCATGGTCTTGGACAAGTCATGTAACTTCTGGACTTCACTGTGTGTTTTTTTTATTATCTGTAAGACAAAGAGGTTAGGCTAAGTGCCTTCTAAGATCTCTCCCACCTCTGAACCTACAATCCTATGAATGGCCCTCTTTGGTTACAAGCAGGAGCAAGTGGGAAAAACATGCTTGGATAAGTCAATCAATCTCCAGTGCTGAAAAGACAACTCCAATGAATGTTCTGTTTATGGGGACTCCTGGCAGCAGCATATGATTCCTAGGAAAAGACTATCACTGAAGCTGCCTTAAAATTGCTTAGGCCTTCAGGATCAGAGGATTTAGCATTAGAGGCAGGACTACTACTTACATAGGAGGAAACTGAGGGCTTCAGAGTCTCATGTCTTTCCCAAGATGACACAGATTGATGGTAGTAGAGCCAGAATTCAAGCCTAAGTCTTCCCTGAATCTGCCTTTTCCTTCTAGTTCATTCTGTTTCTCCTTTTTGCTTCTTATTGCCCTAAAGTTGGTATTATTGGTCAGTCATTTTTCAGTCTAGTCTGACTCTTTGTGAGCCCATTTGGGGTTTTCTTGGCAACAATACTGGAACAGTTCTCCATTTCCTTCTCCAGCTCATTTGACAGATGGAGAAACTGAGGCAAACAGGGTTAAATGACTTGCCCAAGGTCATAAAGCTAGTGTCTGAGGCCAGATTTGAACTGAAGAATAAGAGTCTTCCTGACTCCAGGCCTGGTACTCTATCTACTGCACCACCTAGCTCCCCAAAAGTTTGTATAGTACAGCATAGAATCATAACCTGTTAGAAGCGCAGGAAAAAAAAAGTATAGTTAACAACAACTAACTTTACATAGTGCTGTAAAGTTTGCAAGCCACTGGATGTCTCAGCTCATTATCACAACATTTCTGTGAGGGAGATGTGATTATTATCCCATTTTGTTATTATTATTATTATTGTTTTTTGGAAGGGGAAAAGCAGGCCGATTGGGGTTAAGTGACTTGCCCAAGGTCACATGGCTAGTAAGTGTTAAGTATCTGAGTCTGAATTTGAACTCAGATCCTCCTGACTGCAGGGCTGGTGCTCTATTCACTGAGCCACCTAGCTGCCCCTTATTATCCACATTTTTAAGATTTACTTAAATGAGGGTAAGAGAATTTCAGTGACTTGCCCAGGGTCACACTATTAATAATTTTTGGAAGGAAGGATTTGAATACAAGTCTTCCTTGCTTCAAGTGCAATTTGTAGATAAGAAAAGAGAAGTCCTGAAACACTGTTTGTGATCACACAGTCTGAACCCATGTTTCCTGAATCCTAGCTCATAGCATTGCCAGGCCTTGCTCGCCATGTGCCATGTTGAAAGGTGCTTTTTACTTGTTACCCCCTAAATGGTGGTGAGCCATCCACATTCTTTCTCTTGGTTCTCTATGTCACCAGTGGCTAGATGGCCATAGAAAAATCACTTATCTCTGTGTCCCCACTTCCTCATCTGGATTGCCTACCTCCCACAAAAGATGGCTCTGAACTGCCAAGTAAAAAGTCTGTAAGGTTATTTGCAAATTTTAAAGTGATACAGGATCACATGTTATTACCTAGTAATAATAACTAATCATTAGCATTTATGTAGCATTTTAAGGTGTGGAACAGTGTTTAAAGGGCCAGCCTTGGAGTCAGGATAACCTAGGTTCTGATACACATTAATTTGTGACCCTGGGCAAGTGATGTGACCTCTCAGTGGCCAGGCAGCTCTCTGAGAGGATAAATTCTATGCAGATGCCAGCCTGCTGCATAAGTGGAAGGAGCGTCCACACTGGAAATTCCCTGTTCCAAATGAAATTACAAGTTTGGACCAAGGAACAAAACAAACAAAAAAAAGATGATTGCAGATCAATTGGATATTTTTCAGAAAATAAAATCTTAAAACAGGTATTAATCAGAAAACTTTTTATTTAGAATAATCCAACTATTTACTTTATATCATTCGCTTTAGGAAGGTAAGAACAAGTGAAATGGTGAGACAGGAATCACTTAGAGTGAAATGAAAATAGTGATCTATAGTACCTGTCAAAGTTTTCAGCCAGCCAATTATTTCTTCAAAGAAATTACATAGTTGGTATTTGTAGGATATGAAATTCTACAATTTCCTTCATATACCACATTTGATGAAGTAACTTAAATGTGTTTTTCTTGCTATATTTCAGTCAAGTCTGACTGTCTATGACCCCATTTGGGGTTTCCTTGGCAAAGATACTGGAGTAGTTTGTCATTTCATTCTTTAGCTCATTTTTACACATGAGGAAACTGAGGCAAGCCGGGTTAAGTGATGTGGCCAGGGTCACACAGCTAGCGTGTCTCAGGCCAGATCTGAACATGTCTTCATGACTACAGGCCTGGCTCTCTATCTACTGTGCCACCTAGCTGCCCATAATTTCAGTGTTCAATAAATGATGATAACACAGTTATGATCGACACTTTAAACTTAGGCCATAGATACATTTCTTAGTCTGACCTATAGAGGCAGGGAAAGCATCAGGCTCCCATCCAGTCCTATCCTTAGCAGTTTCTTGTATTAGGAGAGAAATATTGGTGCTTAACCTCTTGTAAAGCCCCCAGCGGCTGGAGCCTTCCCCTAGAAGGCTCTCTTCCATATTATTGACTGACTGAAATAGTCATGCATACATTGAAATAGAATAGAAAGTAAAACTCCAGTTCAGTGCTATGACAATAAATTCAAAATGACTGAAAGAACAAAGCTGTGAACTGATCCAACCATTTTGGAGAGCAATCTGGAATTATGCCCCCAAATCTATTAAACTATCTATACCTATGACCCAGCAAGACCACTACTAGGTCTATTTCCAAAGATGATTAAGGAAAAAAGGAAAGAACCTCTATGTTCTAAAGTGTTTATAGCAGCAGTCTTTGTGGCAGCAGAGAACTAGAAATTGCAGAGATGTCCATCAATTGGGGAACGTGTGAACAAATTGTGGTATATATGATGTTGATGGAATGTTATTGTGCTATAAGAAATCATGAGCTTGGGGCGGCTAGGTGGCACAGTTAATAGAGCACCGGCCCTGGAGTCAAAAGGATCTGAGTTTAAATCTGGCCTCAGACACTTAATACTTACTACCGTGTTTCCCCGATAATAAGACACTGTCTTATTATATTTTTTTTTGGACAGAAAAACACCAGAGGGCTTATTTTCAGGGGAGGGCTTATTTTAATGAACATTGACAGCAATTTTAATAAACAGGTAAATGTGAACAAAAAATGTACCTTTATTCAATAAGCAAATCACTGGGGAAGATCAGGATGACGTGCTCACTGCTGCAGCTCTGATTGGATGCAGCTCAGAGCGCGGCGTGCGTTTCACGGGGGGGGGGGAACAGTGCATACAAAGGGTACCATAATGTAGCGTGTAGCACAGGGGATCACCTTCACTACAGTAGCAATCTCAATAGGGCTTATTTTCGGGATAGGTCTTATTATCGGGGAAACACGGTAGCTGTGTGACCTTGGGCAAGTCACTTAACCCCAACTGTGCTGACTTCCCCCTCAAAATAGAAAAGAAAAAAAAGAAATCATGCGCTCAATAATCTTATAAAAACATGGAAAGACTTGCATGAAATAATGAAAAGCAAGACTAGCAGAAGCAAGAGAAAAATTAAAAGAGCAATTAAAGAACCACAAAACATTAGTGGAAGGGTAAGAATTTACTTCAGTGCAATTTCAGGAACCTTAAAAGCAGGAAGCAAATGAGAATCCAAAGTTTTTTTGGGAATCCTGTAAGTGAGGAACACTTGGGTAGTAAATAAGTAAGCAAATGTCAGAGACCCAAAGAGAAATAGTGATGATCAATGAAACTATGTGGGGCATTCTGAGAAGTGATCACCATTTTTAACATGACTTTAATACTGTGTATAAATGTCTATTAAAAAGTAATCAGTTCAGAAAAATCATTGTCAAACTTTTGTTTCTTAGGTTTCATGAAAGTTGTCAAGCTGCATGCCAAGATGACTAATTCTGTTTCTTTTTCTCATCCTCAAATGTTAGTGACCATAGATAAATATGAAATAACATGGTTAAAATATTTTCTCTGAAACTAAGATTTAGGAACCAGTTGCATAATTAGATTTATCATTGATCTATAGCCATAAAGGACCTTAATCTAAAGTAAGCCTCTTGAGGAGGCCAGGTGGTTCAGTGAGTAAGAGCACCGACCCCAGAGTCGGGATGACCTGGGGATCAAATCTGGGCTCAGATACTTAGCGCCACACCCAGAAATAACTGGCCGTGTAACCTTGAGTGAGTTACTTAACCCCAATTGCTTTAAAAAAAAAAAGTAAGCCTCTCATGTTACATAAAGGAAACCTAAGGCTCAGAGAGGTTCACTGATTTCTCAAAGTCACACAGGTACTAATCAGCATAGCTAGGATTCAGACAGTGATTGATTTGTACTATGGCTCACTTTGAATATCTTTGTTTGGGCCTCAGTTTTCTCATTTGAGAAATGAATGCTTTGAACTCTTTAAAGTCCCATCTAGGCTTGACCATCTATGATTCTAATGTAAAATTAATGACCTGAAAGTAACATTTTTATAAAAATGTAAAAATTTTAAAGCTACTTAATAGTACTTTTCCATCCACTGTCATCCATAATAGGACTGTAGTGTATTAGTATTAGTATTTATATGCTTTATATGCTTCGCTTCCCACAGATTATGTGAAATGTCAAGTATTGACTCAGAAGTGAAAATGTCCTATTTCCTGGAAACTCTTATTAACAGGATTTCTTCTCTTGTCCAATACAATAGAGAGAGGCCTTTGAATCAGGTAAGTGAGAAGAGAATGTAATACCAAAGGGGTAAGTAATCAAGTGTTACAAATAGAACAGGAGAATGGAATCAAACTCGTGCAAATACACAGGAGTTGGGGTGCTTCCTTTTCAAAGTAAACAAATAAATGCATTTCCAGTTCAGAAAACCACTATAATTGAACTGGTCCAGACTCAGGGATGAGGGCATGTCTGCTAACAACTTATCTTTCACATCCTTCAATCAAATCTTCTTTCTTTTTCTCATCCATCTTACGAGAGAGACAGAGACAGAGATGGAGACAGAGATGCAGAGAGAGATAGAGAGACAGAGATAGGGAGAGAGAAATTATTGCCAAATATGGCACAGAGGGTTCACTTAATCTATTTCCCTGGGATACATCTTCAGAAGCTCCCTAAAAATGGTTTTGAATGGTTGTTTTAGAATCAAAACTTGACCTGAGTTTAAATATAGTCTAGTCCTTTTCCCATTACTAAAAAATTCACTACCAGTGATTTCTCTTCCTAAGTAGTTTCTATAAGAGCAATTATATATAGTTAATGGAATAATTCAATTTTAGTCTTCTGAGAGCTAATTGTAATTGGAAGCAAACTTTAAAAACTTTTAAAATATCTGTGGGAGTTAAGCACTTTTAATGACTATTTGAATAAAAGGAATCTACCTCATTTATCAGGCTGGACCACTTTGCCACAGACCATGCAAAAGTTTTGAAATGAAAAAAAAAAAAGAAATTTTCATTGAAAAACCTTGGTACAACTGGAAAAAAATAGCAGCCCCTTGGAGAGAATGGGAAAATCAGATTTTCTGAGAAATTATAAGGCAGGCTGAATTACCATAAGGGCTAATGAGTTCTATCAAGTCAGTAGGACCCACAGGCACCTCTTATCTTACTCAATCTCCCACAGGGTCAGAGTGGCAAACTACCTAGGAGAATGGGACACATCAAGGCTATTTGCTATTGAAGGTCAGAGACTTCACCTTTGGTGTGACCCCCGTGGGCAAGCTATAGATGTAGAGAGTCATATCAGGAACATTTATCCCAAGTTGTCCCATTGGTAAGCAACTTAGGTTTTCTTCCTTTGCCCAGGCTGTTATGCCCCAGAGATAAGGGGCAGGGTGGGAACTATGGTTGAAGGAAAACATCTTTCGCCCTTTTAAAAAATCTTGCTAGAAGGGGAAACTAGGTGGTGTAGTGGAGAGAACACTGACCCTGAACTCAGAATCCTGAGTTCAAATCCAGCCTCAGATACTTGACACTAGCTGTGTGAATCTGGGCAAATCACTTAACCCCCATTGCCTCAAAACAAAACAAAATCTTGCTAGAGTCCCAAACTGAATTGTAAGACTAGACAAAGCTTCCTCAAGCAACAGAGCATCTTAGAGTCAAATGTGTAAGAAACAGTCATGTTTCCTGCTAAAATAGCTTATGATTATGAAATAAAGGTCCTGAACCATTTTTTGAGTCATAGACCCCTTTGACAGTCAGGTGAAACCAATAGACTCCCCAGAATAAAGTTTGTAAATAACACCAAAGAGAATAGATAGGATGACAAATGAAACCAATTATTTTGAAAAAGTTATTTATGTGTGTGTATGTATGTTCCAAGTTCCTTGTTCCTCAACAGAAGCTCCTAGATTATTTTTAAAGCCATTTTGATTAGATTTGCTAGATAATATGCAAATTCGACCTTGGTAGCCTCGGTTATCATCCTTCTATTTTCCACCATGGTCTAGAATTCCAGATCTCCTTCTCAGACACCATCTTCTCAGCCCACTGTTCATCCCATGAGTCCATTGGTCTCTTCTCTAAGCCTTGCCTTCAATGGGCAAAAGCGAGTAAAGCACAAACTGTGCTCCTATAATCTTCATTTTCTTGCCCAAGATTTCATAACCTTTCATGCTTTTCTTCTTGGAATTTTTTTCCTCTAATCCTTCTGAAGTCTCTTTGATCCTTATGGAACCAGCTCCTCCTTCAACCTTCAATTATGTCTCACAAAAACCTTCATAAAGAAGAATCTGGTCCTGGAGGATATTCTCCTTCCATTTTTTTCTCAATGTCTTCCAAATTTCTTTTTCCCCAGTTCAAACCTCATTCTCCTGATATTTGTCTCACAATACAGAAGTTGAAAGTATAGCTCTGAACAAAGATGATCGATAAATGTTTGATGTCCTAGGGACTTTTCTTTAACAAACACTAAATTCAGCACTAAAATGCCAAGTATATCCCATTCTATTGCTGAAGCGGATGGACTTTTCCTATGTCAGATCCACACAGCATTCCAGCCTCATACAGACTAAAATCTTGGTTGAATTATTGAATTGAAAGAGATGAATTGATATGATTTTAGTTTTCCACAGATAAAAAACTGATCTAAACATTGGCTTCAAGGCCAAGTGACAAGAATTTGAGAGCTGCCTTCACCTCTTCATTGAACTGACTTCATGCACGGATTTGTCATAGGTTTTACTTCTTGCTCTTCTGCTTTAACCTTTGCTTGTAGACTCTCTGGCTTCCTTAGGACTCAGAACAAAGAGGTCTTTCTCAGCGTCAACAAAGCTGCTAGTGGAGCTTTCCCGTATAAGGATATCTTCCATTTATTTTCTACTTGATGATTTATCCACAGATTCTCTCCTTAATTCAAATATAAGCTCCTTGAGGTTAGGAATTGTTTTGTATTTTCTTTTGATGACCAGAGCTTAAGGCATTGCCTGATACACAGTAACTACTTGATAAATGCTTGTTGGTTGATTGATTGATTTGAAATGTGGGTAGAAATTTCAGGCAATAAAAATAATATTCAAGCTTGCTATATAGATTATAGCTTAGTCACTTTTCTGGGTTTTTTTTTGTTGTTGTTGCTTATTTTTTTAGGACCAAAAGAATTATAGTTTTGACAAAGAGCTGACAGAATCTGATATCACTCTTAATTATTTCTGTCAAGTAATGACCGATGAATCACTTGGAACACCATATGAGAGATATGCAAGTTTTTTTATTAAGAATCTTGAAACCTATCTAATCAATTGCTGGGATGCAAACTATGAAAAATTCATAGCAACTATGAGTAATCCAGAATGGGATGGAGAAGCTGCAGAAGGACGTAAGCATGCTCTAATACCTTTCCAATATCTATGTTCCAATAACTTCCAGGACATAAAGTTATCCTATTTCATTAGCTTACAGGATCATAGCCCTAGAGTTAAAATGGATTTTAAAGGCCACTGAACCCCTCAACCCTTATTTACAGAAGAGGAAACTGAGGTGCCAGAGAAGTTAAGTGACTTGCCCAGTGACCTAGCTAGTGTTTGGGGGCAGAATTTGAACCCAGATCTTCCTGACTCAAAGTCCAGCAGTCTATCTACTCTGCCTAGATACACTAAGATACCATTTCCTATGTGATGCTACTACTTTTTGAGGATTTTTTTTGCTCCTTTTAATATCTTGGACCTATCAACTACCACTGGTAGAATGGCACTCTACTTGACTTCCGTTACAGAGTATAGTTATCAGAATTTGAATGCTAACCACCACTTCTAATGTGCGGATTTTGGCTTACCTGGCAGCCCTGAGAGCTTGTGATTTCCTCAGTCTAGAGCCTTTGGAGTTGGTTGGTTGGTCGGTCGGTTATTGTCCTTCATCATCAAAGAGATCCAAAATGGCATGACTATGCTGAGGCCAAGGTACAGTACGTCCAACTGCGGCTGATCAGACGACTGTGAGCCAGGAAGGCTCCACCAGAGGCAGGGCATATGAGCATTTGGAATGGAGGTGTCTCTAAATCTGCTCAGTTCCCATTCCTTTTGAGCTGCTGCTGTTTTGCTCTGCACCTTCTTTGATGTGGGCACACCATACTGAGTGGTCCTGTGCTTGTGCCTCTCATGTCTTACAATCAATTCCAAAGTTCTTCAGAGAGACCTTGAGAGTGTCCTTGTATCACTTTTTCTGACCTCCTCACAAGCAGTGGGAGAGAACTTTATAACCGAAGCCCACAGAGAACACCTTATGCTTTAGCACTTTGTAACTTAGGTAGAAGGGATAAATGGATAAGTTTGCGTATAATAAAACCATTTCTCAAGGCGGTACAGAAGTTGAGCTTTAGACAGGAGAGTACAGTTGAGGAGCAGTCCTCAGATCACAAGACCATAGATTTAAGCTGGAAGGGATGTTAGAGATCACCTATGCCAAACTTTTCATTTTACATATGGACAAACTGAGATTTGGAGGCATTAACTTGTATTAGTTTGTATATTAGATACAAATTGACTTGCATCAAAGAAATTTGAATTAGAATTCATGAAGATATGAGTAATTCTGAAGTGGAAAATGGGGAAGAGGAGGAGGAGAATATGCATCTTCAGTGGATCAAATAAAATCATGGACAGTTTTAAACACCCTATCATAAGTACTTGGGGAAAGTTACTTACCCAAGGTCACAGAGAAAATTAAGGCAAGCACAGCAAGAAGCCCCCGGGGCCCCCATCAGTTGACTCACAATTCTGTTGGCAAAGGGTTACTAGAAAGGTTTCCTTGTCTAAAGCAAAGAACATGTACATAAATCAAATAATTTTGGTATAGGGAATAGAGAACTGACCTCAGAGCCAGGAAAACCTGGGTTCAAGTCCCACCTTTTACCCATACTGGCTGTGTGCTCTGGGACACTCTCTAAAACTATAAATTCCTACCCATTTGATGATCCACATCCACTGAGCATGTATTTTCTTTTCAGAGAATTTCTTACACCATTGAAATCATACTTCTGGACAAATAAATAAATGAGTATTTGGGGGTTAGTGAAGGCTTCTTTGACCTGATAAAATAACACTTAAAGAATTATATTCTTGTCACTGGGGATGGGCTAGATTAGTAAAAGGAGATATTTGAAGCAGAGAAACAAGAAGACTCAGGTGGTCCAGCTGTTACTTGTCAAAGCCTAGATGAATGAAGGCTGCAGATTGTGGAACAGAGATAATAGGACCCAGGTTTTCCTGACTCTGAGGTCAGTTCTCTATTCCCTATTCCAAAATTATTTGATTTATGTACATGTTCTTTGCTTTAGACAAGGAAACCTTTCTAGTAACCCTTTGCCAACAGAATTGTGAGTCAACTGATGGGGGCCCGGGGGCTTCTTGCTGTGCTTGCCTTAATTTTCTCTGTGACCTTGGGTAAGAGCTTATATCAGTATGATAGCAGTTTTGACCAACAATGGCTAAAACGGTAAAAAAAAAAAAAAAAAAGAGTTTGCCCATGAATAGAAGTAAATAAGTAGCAGTGAATAGGTTTAGTTTTCGATGATGAATGCTCAAAAGAAAATGCCCTTTAGATGACTGAAAACACTGACCTGGAGAAGAGCTGAGGGGGAATGAAAGGATGAAGTTAAGGCTCTCACTCCTAACACATTCAAACTGTGAGTGCAGATTAGCTTCCCTTGAAAGATTATAGAGGAAGATGAGGAGAGAAGCTAGGACTGAGCCTTGGGGAAGCATTACACATAGCTAATGGGGAGAGAGAAGGGGAACCAGTAAATGAGAGGAATTAAGAAAGCATAGTATTTAAAAATTTTTTGTTATAATTTTTATTAAATTTAAATTTCCTATAGACCTAAAATTGTACTTGAGTTCACAGTTTTATTTGTAATTCTTTTTTCTGTACTTCTTTCTATATTGAAATTTTCATAGGATTGTAGGTTTAGAACAAAGGACCTCAGAGATAATCTAGTCCAACCCCTTCTTTTAATAGATGAGTCAGCCCCTGACTGACTGACTTGCTTAAGGACCTAGAATAAGAGGTGGGATTTAAACTCAGGTTCTTTTACTCCAGAGACAAAAGCATTGTATTTTTAAGGAGACAGGAGGTGCGTAATGCTATTCAAAATGGTACATCAGGGGTGGTTAGGTGGCTCAGTGAATAAAGCACTGGCCCTGGAGTCAGGAGAACCTGAGTTCAAATCCGACCTCAGACACTTAACACAAAAACTAGCTGTGTGACCCTGGGCAAGTCACTTAACCCCAAGTGTCCTCCAAAAAGCAAAAAAAAAAAAAAAAACCCAAAAACAAAACATACCAACAACAAAAAAGAAAATAGTACATCAATCAAAAATGATTTTTTAAAAAAAAGATGATGACAGAATTTTGTTGAGAGCAGGTCATTGAACTTGAAGAGAGTAGCTTCATTTCTGTAAGGATGAATATGAAGCTGCATATTTTTTTTTATTTGCCCAGTTAGTGAATAAAGCAAGTTGCTAGCACTGCAAGGATTCCCTTGGTAATTTCAAATACAAATAGTTCCCTGTTTATAAGACTCACAATTATCCATACTGGTATATACAATGGATCAATCCATGACCCCTTTCCCAAAGTATGTCTGTTCACAGTGAAAGCCTGTCCTAACATAGTAGCTTATAATAGTTAGACTTTATGCCCTAAAGGAGGCTCATTATACACAGTTGTTAGAACTTATAGGCAAAACTTGTCTCTTCAGTGCCCTTATCACAAATGAAGAAATCACAGGATCATCATGTTGAGCTAGAAAGGACAAACGCTGTAGATGGCATCTGAACCGGGCCCTCCAGCTCCCAAGTTGCTATTCTTTCCACAATACCAGATAACTAAGAAGGGAGATGATGGGAAAGGTGGACAACTTAAAGATCTCAACAAGTTTACCTAATATCAAACGACCGCTTTCTAACTTAACTAGTTAAGAAATTAACATTGTCTTCAGATTTCTGCCTCTGCCACAGGGAGAAGGTGAATTGGCTTGTGTTCCCCTAATACAACCCTAAACATCTCTAAACTGTAGTTGTCATATTTTTGTCCCTAATTCTGAGGCCATGGCTTCTTAGTCACATTATCAGGGGGACTAATTTTACTACTTGAGAGCCTGTTATCAGCAAAGTGATTTCAACTACATCTTCACCAGGATCTCTGCTGAGAAATGCCTTGCCTGCTTTTCTCCCATTAAACAACTTGAAATTTCCATTTATTAAAGACAACATGATAACCAGCAATCCAATCCCTAGTCTGTATCATTCAAATAATTAGCTCCTAGATATTTTTACTGCTTGCTGATAGATTTCTGATGGAGCTAGCATATTATTATATAGAATACTACTATTAGAAAGGATGTTAGAAGTCATCTGGTTTGGCGCCTTCATTTTAAAGACAAGAAAATGGACTAAGAGGTTAAGTGACTTGCTCAGGATCATTCAGGTAGAAGGTAGAAGAATCAAGATTTGAAATCAGGCCCCTGAAATAAAATCTAGAACCTATGTGAAAAAAAATGGAGAAAAAGAAACCTGTCATCCTAGTAAGGTAATGATGTCCTTATAACATACTTTCTCTTTAAATACATTTTTTCAAAAACACTAAAATACCTTTCTTTATTAGCAAGCAGATGATTTGATTTAATGAAATTAATGTTTTGTTTTCTAGCAAGGCAATGGCTTTATCAGACTTGCACAGAATTTGGTTTCTTCCATACAACAGATTCAAAACATCAACCTTTCTTAGGAGTACCTATGAGGTTAAGTATGTTTCAGTACTGTCCAGGTTTACTACCACTTATTTCTACTGAATATTTTGGATCTAGAGGCAGGATTCTCTATCACCTAGACTGATTGCCTTAGATTGATGCAATTTAAATAAAATAGTGAAGATCAAACAAACACTTTTACATGGAGGGTTTGCAGGTCTAGGTCATGCAAGAAGATATGAGAAAGTGGTACCTGTCTGAAAAAGAATTGCATTCATGTCAAGCAGCAGCTATGATTCAAAAGCCTACATAAGAGCGGATACATTGCCACCTCTGCCACAACTTTTGAAAGTGATTGAATACTAGAAGAATAAGTAATTACTCTGTTACCTTCCTAATGATGATAATAACAGCCAAATAACTGAAATGAAATATAGAACTTGATGGCTTGTAGATTTTAAATATGTTATTTCATTTGGTCCTCACAAGAGCCCTGTGAGGTAGATAATTATAGCACTTTATTATAATTATATACACCCATCCATAAAAATACATACAAACAGAAATATTCCATAAAGACACGTGTATATTTGTTATATGACATTTCTGAGAGTAATTAAGAACAACTCAAAACTTCTATGTGGTAAGATGAAAGTACAAGAAACAGTAATAGATTAATGGAATTTTCCAGGCAGAAGGAACCTCAGAAATCATCTGAAACAGTCTCTCATATTAGATAAGGAAACTGATATCTAGAGAAGATGAACGATTTGCCCTAGATGGCCCAACCAACGATGATGAATACCATTGGTTTTAACTGGGCACAAAGGGATTTAACACTGATATAATCTGAGAATGCAACATAAATATGATAGAAGACAATTTCCTTTTATCTAAAACCCGTAATCTCCTATCATTTCTCATTGAAAACCAGTGAATTTATTCATAATTTCCCCACAGCCATTTGCATGTTGACTCGATTGTTAGAAATTGTAAATTATAAATTTTATTGAGAGTGCTCCTAATATCTCAACAAACCTAAAATCTGTCATCTGACCCTGAGTGGGGTACAGAGCAAAATGATAGCTCCATTTTAGATCAATGAAAGAATGAAATAGAAATAGGATCAATGACCTGTTTAAGGGTCAGTTGTAGAACTGACATTGTGGGGAAAAGGAACAAAGAATTGAGACAGAGGAATAAGGGTCCCCTTCCTGGAAAGATTATAGTGCTTTCCTTAGTGTTTGTTTTAGGAGTTTTAAAAAGTGATTTCCTTGATGAAGAAAACCTTTTAATTCTCTTTATCTTAGATTTTAGTGATGTTAATTGTCTAAGGGTCAGGGAGGCTACAAGAGAAGCATTTGTAGACTTGAGTGAAAGAAAATGCTTTAGTAAAGAGAAGTATATCCGATATAGTAATCAAATGAGAGACTGATTCCAAATTGTCAAAGTAACTTTCAATTTGTTGCAAAAGGCAGATAACTTCAGTGTATTTGATTTTTGGATCAAAGTTAATTGCATGAAAATAGTACACTAAAAAAAAAAGCTGGAGTTATCATAATGTCCTTCTTGAATAGCTGGAATTCATCAGGCCCTTTTAAGGAAGCTATATTTAGGCGGCAGGGGGCGTCACTAAAAATACTCAGTCTGCATGTCCTTTCTCCTATCCCTCCCCTTCTCTCTTTGCAGCTATTTTATTGATCAGTGTGAAACATTGTTTGACTTGGGATTAGATGTTTATTCAGTGCTTGAATCTGCTGAGGATACCAACAAGTACTACTATAAACCCTTAATCAAGACTGGCAGAAGAATCCTGTTTCTTAATGGTGATATTGATCCTTGGCATGTTCTAAGCATCAACTCCAGAAGGCAAAGAAACTTAGTAGGAATGTGCGTTAAAGGTAAGTAGTTTAATTCCATTCAGAGGACTCAGGATTATAATGAAAATCATGGGCTGTAGAGTCTCAGAGGAGGAGCTCTTGGGCTGTCTTCTGAAGCCTATTGTTTCCTCCAAATAATGTTTTTAAATTCACAAAATAAAAATTATAGGATTACAAAGAAATCCAACTAGATCAAAATATACACACAGAAAGGTAGATATGTTTGTGTGTATGTATAATACGTATACACACACACACACATATATATATATATACATATAAATGTGAATTTTTTTATGAGTTCAGAGACCACCCAAGTTAAGAATCTCTGTTTTAGAGGTGGCATGACATAAAGGGTAGAGTACTATACTTGGAGATCAGAAAGCTCTAGGTTCAAATCTGACCTACATTATCATTGTGATAGAAAGTCAGCTAAACTGAGTCCCAGTTTACTCATCTGTAAAATGGGAACAATAATGACATCTACCTCACAAGTTTGTTGATGACCAAATGGGATATGTATGCAAAGCACTTTACAAAAAAGACTACATAAATTCCCACTATTTAGAGAAGAGATACCTGAGAAAGCAATATGGATTTATCAGATTCTATTCTCTTCAGAAAATAATGAATCATCAGATTTGCTTCTAAAGCAGAAAAATGGAGAGAACATTCAGGATCAACCATTTGACTGTTATGCCTGGTGGTTTTCCTTTAAGCGTTTAACATGGCTCCCAGTAATCAAATGTTGAGGAAGCAGAGTGATCCTGTTATGAATCTTGGTATTCATTAAAACTAAAAGTCACCAAATTTTCTAAACAGCTTTAATGTAGTGAAATAAAAGTGCCCAATCCATGCCCTGCATCCTCTCAGTTCTTAGAGCAGTGAATTTATATTTTTTATGATCGACTGTTCTCAAATGAACTTTTCTGGGTTGGGATTTAATAAAGCGAGTTTTAAGATGGATAAGTGATCTATTTTTATCCTTGTTAAAATGTTCATGTGTTGTTCTTCTTGCAAAAATAAAAATCTGCTGCTTATTATGTTAATGTGGTACTTCTAAAAGTTATCACCATGGTTTGTGAACTCAAAGTACACTGAATTCTTGTGACTTGGTCGATGAAGTCAGACTTATAACCATGCAACTCTGACAGCTTTTTCTGATTTCTTAAAAAATAGAAAAAGGTCTCCAAGGAGAAAGCATTTAAACAGTGTCATTAAAAATAGTGCCTGTTAAGCATGGAGAGATTCAAATGTTAGCTATTGTTGATTTCTCAAAAGTGTAAGAATCTGGTGAGAGTGCCATAGAATTCTAGCATAGACTTACTCTGTGTCACATGATTCTGGCCCACTTGTCCAATACAAGCCTTATAGATACTGAGGCTCCTTAAGAGTCTATCCAATATGGCAGACTTTTAATAAACTTTGCTTTTCTTTGGCTGAGAAAAAAAAAGTGTAAGAATCTAATCTGTGAAAAATCATAAGGCCAGTTCAGAATGCTTACATGAGAAGGCTTGCTCTATTATTTATATATTCTGGTGTTTGGTTTGTTTGTTTGTTTTTTGCTTGTTTCTCTATGTATGGAGCATCATTTGTTACTGGAGCTCTAGGCATGAAGATGGAAAGGCATGAAAGAGATAGAGATCAATAGTTCCTATTCTCAAGGATCTTACACTCTTTTGGAGGAGACCATAGTTTATTATTTGTTCATATTTCTGTTATGCTAACTGGATGACCCTATTTGAATCCTACAAATAGGTCTAAGTTTACACATGATTTGTTTACACTTTCCATGAGATTACTCATAAGGTACCACAGTAATTTATTGTTAGCACTTTAACAGTTAGAAAAGTAATTCATGTATTTTAGTGAACTGTTGAAATTAATATAAATGTAAAGAGTTTTTCCAATTTAATTTTAAATGTCTACTATGTTTCTGTATTGGACATAAATTCAGATTAGATGTGGTATATTGAGGAAAAATTTAAACTCCATTTTTTTGGAAAGATGTTAGCATTTATTTATAGCTTTATGATAACGTAAAACTTTCAAAGTTCAGTGTCCTCATATGAATTCTCTTCTATTATTCTGAAATAAACTTATAATAACATTCAATCAGATTGCAAGAACAGGTGATTTTTCTTCTTTGGGAGTTACCCAAGGCAATAAAGTCCTAGGTCTGGTAAAACAAATGTGCAAAGCACTGTGCTGGGTGGAGGTAAGTGTCAGAGAGGGGTAAGGACTAGATTAGTCTGACTGGGAGCAGGGGGGCATTAAAAGATTTGCCAAGGGTCCCATAGCTGTTATATGTCAGGGGGCAGGTCTTGATTCTTCTGACTCTGAGACCTGCTCTCTATCCACTCTGGCATACTGTTCTCTTTTTGAATAGTAAGTTTTTAATAGATAATGAAGAGAATGAAAATATAAGAGAGAAAACCCCTTTTTGCTTTTGATGAGTTTTGTTTACTCTTTTTTCATCTCTACTTTGGTGCCAAGTTTGTGTTCTTGTTCAGTTACGGTCGTGTCCAACCTTTTGTGACCCTGTTTGGGGGTTTTCTTGACAAAGATAATGGAGTAGTTTGCCATTTCCTTCTCCAGTTCATTTTACAAATTAGGAAACTGAGGCAAACAGGGTTAAGTGACTTGCCCAGGGTCACACAGCTATTCGTGTCTGAGGCCAGATTGGAACTCAGGAAGATTGATATTCCTGACTGCAGGCCTGGCACTCTCTCTATTGTGCCACCTAGCTGCCCTGTGCTGTTAGTAATGGGCAATTCAAGGCCGCCAGGTCCAGAGGTGGTACAACTGATCAGTTGCCCCCATTGTAGTATAGGTACCATTCCAAAACCTCTTGTCCCTGTAACATCTAATAAGTTGACATCATGATTTAATCAACTAGCAACTTCTTTTGAAATAAGCCATGAGAGATGCAGATTTGGAGTAATTCTATTCCTTGAGCTAATTGCATAGTAGACCAGCAGTAGGAGAAAATTGTGGCCACATGGTTTTGAATTTTATAACTTACAGTCTTGAAGATACATGTGCCCTAAATCAGAACTTTTAGTAGAGATCTCTTTTCTTTTGCTTTTCTTAATCTAAATCAAAGTACCACCCTACTAAAAATAAAGTCACAACACCAATTCAAGGGGAAAAGAAATTAACATAGTCCAAGTTGGCAATAATTTTGTTTTTTTTACCTCAAGAAGTATGACTTTAGGGACAAGAATATGTAGTGATTCATCATTTTATTCTTTAAAGTACTATTCTGAATGTTATTGTCACATCTAGAAGCTTCCCCAAGAAGGGCTGAACTGACAGTTTGCACTTCCTTAATAATCTCATAGATGTAGAAGCTTCAACCAGTTGCCAAAGTAAAATATAACTTCATCAGTTCCTCCTTAGGGATTAATCAACTTAGTCTATCATGATTTTGATTGAAGAAAGGAACTCAAAGGGGAAGAAATAATATTTACATGAATATGTTTCATATTTTCAAACTAGGTTTTTTTTTAATGTTTAAAGGATAAACACATCTCAAGTTTTAAAGGATTTTCTAGTCCTACTGATCTCCCTACCAGTTTTTGGTCCTGACCCCTTTCTTCCTTTTGTTGTCTATTTCTTTTTTGCCTTTTTTTTTCTTTTTGGAAGGGCAGTTGGGGTTAAGTGACTTGCCCAAGGTCACATGGCTAGTTTTGTGTGTGTGTTAAGTGTCTGAGGCCACATTTGAACTCAAGTCCTCCTGACTCCAGGGCCAGTGCTCTATTCACTGAGCCACCTAGCCACCCCTTATTGTCTATTTCTAACTCAATCTTATCTAGTACAGACTTTTATAGTGATAAGACATTGTTTTAGGAACTAGACTGAGTTCTTTCTATCCTAGGAAAACCTTTCGTCTTAAACAATATCAAACCACTGAGAAATCCATTGAAATTGCTCCCTTTCATTTGGAATTAGGAAGAAGGGGTGTCCAAATAGAAAAGTAAAATTCTCATAGGAGTCTTTTGAAGGCTGAGCCAAAAGTGTTACAAACCTCTTGATTTTCTAGATGTGGACACTAAGGCCTAGAGAGGTTAATGACTTACCCAGTGTCATAAGGAGTAGAGCTAGAATTAGAAATTCCAAAATGAAATTCAGCATTCTTTCCGCTATGTCATACTGAATCTCATAAAAGCCAGGAGCCTTTCAAATACCATTCAGAGACTCTAGCCAGAAGGGGCCAGCTGTATTTTTGTAAGTTAAATGTAGTTCTCTCAATAGACAAAATTAAGAAGGAGATTAGTTAGTCTTTGGTATCCTCCTGTTTTCCCTTTTAGCATCTCTCTTTCCCTTTCTTGGGATCCTACTTTCCCCCAATACCTTCAATCCTATTTACCATTCCCATAAGGACTTGCTTCCAGCTAGTCCATAGACCACAAATTCCTATGACGATGTTAGCTGATAAAGTCAAATTCCTTATCCCTTTCAAGAGTATTTGCAGAAAACAAACAAAAAAATCTAAGGACCAAAAAAATCCTTAAGATCCAGAGGGAGAAGTTTAGATACCTTAACAGGCCTGGTGCCCTCAAGTTACTTTAATTAATCAACACTCATTCATTAAACACCTGCTGTGTGCTGGTCACCATCAAAGTTATGTTCTCTTATTCTTGCCTAAGTGCTGGAATGAGGTATGATATGTGTATCTGATGCTGGATTTGAACTCAGTTCTTCCTGAGTCCAGGCCCAGCACTCTGTACTATGGTGCCACCTAGCCCACCACATTAAAAATCATGTTCACTCAAGCTATGAGGGTTAAGCATCCCCCCAATCTAGTTTTCATTGGTTTGAATAATTGGCTAGTTGTTTTTGATGAAATGTTAATTAGCTAACAATACTGACAGTTGCAATATTTTCATCTATCAGGTAGTTCCCACTGTGAAGCAATGCTTGAAAACTCAATCAATGATTCTAAGAATCTCAAAGTCGCACGCCATTTTGTCCTTAAAACCCTGCTCAGATGGCTAACCTAAGAAGAGGAGGTGCTGAAACGACAGATGGATTGATGGAATCCAAAGACTGGCCTCTGATTTCATTGCCTGACAGGTGAAGTTGGAGCACAGACAGAAAAGCCTGGCCTAGAGAATCTAATTTCTATGTGCGATTTTAAAACAACAAAATTATTTGTTAAAATGAGATTTTCATTCTGTTCCTTCTCTTCCTCATATCCCAAAGGATGTATTAAACTATTCTAGTTTATTCCAATTTAACTACACTGAAGGGTTAGGTGGTCTTCAAAGCTGCCGCTGCTACATATATATAGTACTGACTCCTTGCTCCTACCTTTGAATGTTGGTCTGGTTCATACAACCTTTGGAGCCACATGAATTCTAGACTCTTCTGAAAGAAACCAGCCAACATCCTCTCCCTTCATCCCCCATCCTTCACATGAGCTCCTTTTTTCTTATGTCTTTTGGGGCTCAAAGAGAGAACTTTTGGCCCTTTCCACTACATACTAAGAAGCCTATAGAGCAGCCCTCAGCCCTGGGTCCTGTGTTCACATCCTGAGAGATGCTTGGGTACCACCAAAAGAATTTGGCACATGTTGCTGCAAGTTCAAATGCAGCATTTAGATTCAAATCTTAATGTAGCCCCCAAATGACAGCCTGGCTCTAAAACCAGATTTCTTAGTATTACATGAAGACTGTAAGAAGCAGCAGTTTTCAGACCCTCAGATTTTGCAAATATTCCATACTTCTTTTTTAAAGTTCTGTTGTTCTAATCACATTCATTTGATTTGCAGGATTGGGATACAGTCATTTAAAATGCAGTCATGTTAAACACTAGGTCTAATTAATCAATCTATCTATGAATGTTGATTAATCTACTATATATTAGGCATTGTGCTATGGACTATAGATGTAGATATAATAAAATAAAACAATCCCTACTCATTATGAGCCTTTGGGATACTTTTGGAGCATTCTAATTAAGGTCATGAATTTTACTCAAGTACATTTGTCTATTTCTGATAACTACTCATAGATTTTCAAATGATCAGCTGGACCTCATAGTAGCATTCTAATCACAAGATCCAGAAGGAGAGGATGATCGGTACTTAGATGTTTTAAGCACTCATTGTCGTCACGTGCCTGGATTTGTATGATTACAGTGGAAGAGCCTACTAAATCAAGTCCCTAGTAGGCAGCAGAGTGTTTGAACTCGGTGGCCTCTTCTGTATTTCAAACAGCCCAATGTACTCAATCTTGGCACTTATTTCTAATGCTGCACTTGTGGAGGATATAACCTGGAAATGTCAGTTTCTGCATCTTGAACAAACCACTGTGCAGATCTAAATGACGACATTAGTTGCCTTTGAAGTACTTTAAAAATGTTTACTATGCCAAAATTGTCTCAGTGCAAATAGTAGCAAAGGATTTCCATGCAGCAGTTTCAGGAAGCAACCTCCACACCTGTTGGAGTAATGTTTGTTGTAAACGGTGCCCATTTTGCTCATTTGCAGAAACTTTTCAATTTTACCTTCTATTTTTTTTTCATCATAAATTTGTATTTAGATACTTGTCTGTGAATGAGGTTTAAGGGCTTTTGAGGGCCTACCTACTAAATTATAAAATTAATTTTTTAAAGCTCATGTCCCTGATGATTTTTTCTACATAAACATGTTATATTTTTTTCTATATACTTATGCTGGTTAAATACATTTGATAAAGCATGTCTAAAATTAAATGAAAAAAAGATGTTATATATTGCTTTATTTAACAACATTTGTGGTTTTTCTTGCATGAAGATACAGGCCTGAAGCATTTCTTCTGAAATTATATTCATGGTACCTTACAAGATGTCCCATGCTATAAGTTGACCCTGTATAGCATTTGACATTTCAGTATTGCAGGATTTTACAAATTGGGGAACACATTTGGCACATGTTATCTTACAATTTGTGTTTACATGACTTGTCAGCCTCTCGCTGGTCTTCTTCCATCTTGGCCAGTGCATTGGCTTTGGCTTCTAGCCCAGTATAACAAGGTCTGAGCTAAAAATACCCAAGTGGCAGCTGGAATATATGCAGCTTTCTTCATCCACAAACACCATGCCAAAGGCAGAAGGGAAGCTTTGGGTGTCAGAGCTTCTGGTTACTCATGGGGCTTTTTTTTTTTTAATGTGGGGGGATATTTGGAGATACCTGAGAGGCAATAAGATGATAAGAATCTATTTCCCCCATCCATGGACCCATCTCCTTCTGCTTTACCTTACACTTTCTGTAGCCAGTCCTTATGGAGCCAGAATTGGGCATTGTAAGCTCTTACTGGGATTCAAAAGAGGATAGTAAGTAAATCATATATTTTAAAAAGCTCTTTTTTAGAGAACATTCAAAATTAGATGTAAAAATAGATCAGGCTTTTTAAACCTCTGAAAAAAAATCACCCAATTGGGAAATGCCCATGTCATGTTAATCCCATATAATATTGCAATCTTGGAGTACCAATTTTGGCTTTTTTCAAGTTCAGCATTTTTATTTTGAGGCTTAATATGTTTTGTTTATATTACCAAATTGTTTTACCCTTTAAATATGAAGTACTTATTTTATTCTCTAGTGTGATTTTTAAACTATGCTATTTATTTCTGGAATGGCTCCTCTCTGATTTTGTAGTTGGAGTCAGAGGCAAAAATAGGGTTTGGTCTATATACATTCCAGGTATAGAACATACATGTCCCATATACTAAAAGGTTGCTGTCTGTGCTTTCAGCCTATTCTAATAGATGTGGAGGAATGTTGGGGACTTCAGCAAACATTTATGGCATTGAGCCTTTATTATGCAAAGAATTCTGCTACATGCTATGAAATACACAAAGAAAAGTCTGACATGGTCTTTGTTCTCAACTGTAGTTTATGGTCTAGTCCATATACAAATAATCATAATATCAAATGATAAAGATGAAAGAGAGAAAGAAGCCAAGGAATGAGGTCTGAGTAAATAAGGATATTTCCCCCTTTGGGATTTTCAGGGGGAGATGGGGCATAAGGAGGGAGTGACAAAGAAGGGAGGTGGAGAGAGGCGGCAGGGAAAGGTCTGAGGAGAAGATGCCATTTGAAATGGAACTTAAAGTATGAGTAAAATTTCAACAGATGGAGAATGACCTGAGGGGACCTGGAAGGGGACAAACACACTCTTGGTCTGGTAAAGCCATTAAAAGTTTGTTTTTTTCTATTATCCTAAATTTCATAGGTTTTCCATATGATCAGTAAATATAAAATGTTACTACCAATTGAAACCTATTAAGTTTAAATATGTGAGGTATAATTAAAGAACATCTTATTTTTCCAGGACATGTAGCCAAGTTTCATAGTAATTTCCATTGGAAGATTATTTTTTTTCTTACCCCAAATGCACATTTGCTCTCCAAATTGCAAGATGCTCCTTTACTTCTGCTCATATGAATCCAATATGAGGAAGAATTTAGCATTCATGATTTCCTTCAAAAGGAGAAATTTCTCATACTTACTCTACTAAAACTGTTTGATTCACCCAAGTCAGTATTTCTACTTAAATTTTAAATAAAAAGGGGTGGGAGACTATCCAAATAGCTGCTCATCCTCTATCCCAAAAAATATACCTAATTTAGATTTTACACATCAGATATCAAACACTTGAAAATAAGGGTATATATTTACAAAGATTTTAAACTGAAAGCCAAGTCATAAGAAAAAATATTAAGTTGCTAAAAACACATTTTCTGAACTTTTTCAATGGTTGTCTCCCTAATTTGGCCCAGGAAGAAAAATTGGCAGATAATATCTTGACGACCATGTAGCACTTTCAGAGTTACAAAGCATTTTATATAGACTCTTTAATTTGCACCCAACAACAATCCTTTAAGTTACATACTAAAAAGATTATTTTCACCATTTTGCAGATGAGGAAATTTAGGTTCAGGAAAGTTCTCACTTGTCCATAGCCATACAACTAGTAAATACTGGAGAAGGGTGGTATAAGACTGAAATCTTCTGAATACCTCCAGGAAGTCTAGAACTTGGTCTACTATGTCACATTCAAAGAAGATAAAAAGATATTTGAAATAAAATTGAGCAAAGCAATAACTCTGGACTGACTCCCAGAGCTAGACTGGCTTCCTGTCAGGTTTCTAGGGTACCCCAGAGGGAGCAGAGATATCTTTCTTTAACAGTATTGGCTTGAGACATCTGGTACCAAGATGGCAGAGTGAGGAAAAAACTTCTTGGAGCCCTCCCAAATTCCCTTCCAAACAACTTAAAAACTGCCTCAGAATTGATTTAGGTGTGGACAAGCAGCTTACCAGCTCAGCAGGAAAGGTTTGTCTCACTGGAGTCAGAGAGGATGGAGATGGAGAGCAGTAACCCACACAGTAGGGGGCCTGCAGCAAAGTTCTGAGCCTTGAGGTAATCCATCAGTGAGGCCCAGTCCCTTTGCAAGTCAGCTACAAGGGATGTAAACAAGCAGCTCATGGAGTACCACCCTAGTGATTAGACCCCCAGCAAAGGCCACCAGTTAGGCCTCACCCCCACTGCTGACCAGCAGTGAGGCCCTACCCTTAGGACTGGCCAACAGGAAGACCCCAGCCCTGGGATGGGCTAGCAATAAGACCATGCCCCTGGGGCCGTCCAACAGCTAGATCCTGTTCCCATTGCCAACCAGCAGGGAAACCACACAGTCAGAAGAGGCCAACAGAGAGGTACCACACCCCAGTATAAGCCAGCAGGGAGGCTCCCCCTCCAATGCAAGTCAACATCTAGGCCCTAAGGCCCAGTGAAAGTCAGGACCAAGGTCCTAAGCCCCAGCACAAAAAACTGGGGACAGTGCAGGAGCAGAGCCCAACTCTCACATAAAAATATCAAGTCACAAAATAGGCAGAAAAATGAGCAAAAAGCAACAACAAAAACAAAAAAACCATGACTATAGAAAGTTATGATCAAGGTACAAACTTAAAAGGGGACAA
Organism: Petaurus breviceps papuanus; assembly: GCF_028583685.1. Taxonomy (NCBI): domain Eukaryota; kingdom Metazoa; phylum Chordata; class Mammalia; order Diprotodontia; family Petauridae; genus Petaurus; species Petaurus breviceps. The sequence continues at coordinate 5,881,351 of NW_027186457.1, read as the reverse complement.
CAGTGTCAAAATGGCTACATATGAAGCCTCAAAGAAAAATGTAATTTGGTCTTAGGTGCAAAAAAACTCCTGGAAAAGCTTAAGGAGGAGTTTTAAAAGCAAATTAGAGACATAGAAGAAAAATTAAGAAAAGAAATAAAAGTGATACAAGAAAGTCGTGAAAAAAGAGTCATCAGCTTGGTAAAAGAAACACAAAAATTAGAAAGGGCTATACAAAAATTCAAAGAAAATAATTCCTTAAAAATAGAAATGGCCAAATGGAAAAGGAAATACAAAATCCCACTTCTAGAAATTAGAAGTGAGCAAGTGGAAGCCAGTGACTCCATGACACATTAAGATATGATCAAACAAAATTAAAAAAAAATAAAATTTGAAATTTCTCTTTGGAAAAACAACTAACCTGGAAAATAGATCCAAGAGAGATCATTTAAGAATTATTGGAATTCATGGAAAGTCATTTTAAAAAAGCCCGGACTGTATCTTTCAAGAAATTATCAAGGAAAATGACCCTGATATTCTAGAACCAGAGGACAAAATAGAAATGGAAAGAATCCACTGATAATCACCTGAAAGAGATTCCAAACAAAACCTCTCAGGAACATCATAGCCAAATTCCAGAGCTCTCAGGTCAAGGATAAAATATTGCAAGCAGCCAGAAAGAAACAATTGAAATATTGTGGAGCCATAGTTGGGCTTACACAGGATTTAGCCGCTTCCACATTAAAGAACCAGAGGGCTTGGAATATGATATTCTAGAAGACAAAGGAGTTAGGATTACAATCTAATACAATACAATCAGAAGTGAAGCAAGGATGCCCATTGTCACCCCTGTTACTTAATATTGTACTGGAAATACTACTTATATCAACAAGAGAAGAAAAATGAATCAAAGAAATAAAAATAGGCAATGAGGAAGCAAAACTATCACTCTTTGCAGATGATATGATGGTATACTTAGAGAGTCCTAGAGAATCAACTAAAAAACTATTTGACTAACGACTTTAGGAAAGTTGAAGGATACAAAATAAACTGCATAAATCATCAGCATTTCTATTTATTACCAATAAAACACAGTAGCAAGAGACAGAAAAAGAAGTTCCATTTAAAATAACAATAATAAAATATTGGGAGTCTACCTGAGATGGCAAATCCACGAACTATGTGAACACAATTCTAAAACACTTCTCACACAAATAAAGTCAGATCTAAACACTTTGAAAAATAACAATTACTCATGCGTATACCAAGCCAATATAATAAAAATGAAAATTCTACCTAAATTTATCTATTTATTCAGTGCCACACCACTCAGACCATCAAAAATTATTTTATAGAGATAGGAAAAAATAATAAAATTCATCTGAAAGAACAAAAGATCAATAATATCAAGGAAATAAATGAAAAACAAATATGAAGGAAGATGGTCTAGTCATAACAGATCTCAAACTGTATTTTAAAAGAAGTAATTATCAAAAGAATCTGATACTTGCTAAGAAACAGAGTGGGGTATCAGTAGAATAGATTAGGTACACATTACATTATAGTAAACGACCATAGCACTCTAATATATAATAAACAAAAGATGTAAGCTCTTGGGACAAAGTCTCATTGTCTGACAAAAACTACTGGGAATAACAGAAAACAATATGGTAGGAACTAGGTAAAGACCAATATCTCACACCATATACCAATATAAGGTCAAAATTGGTAGATGATTTATACATAAAGGGTGATACTAATTGGTAATTCTAGCAAATCAGAAGAGCAGGGAATGGTTTACCTGTCAGATCTATAGATAAGGAAAGAGTTTAGGACCAAAGAAAATATAAAGAGCATTACAAAATATAAAATAGATCATCTGATTATATAAAATGTAGAAGATTTTGCATAAACAAAACCAATGCAACCACAATTAGAAGGAATGCAGAAAAATGTGGTGATGGGGGAATTTGAGGTAAATATTTCTGATAAAGACCTCATTTCTCAAAAATATAGAGAACTGAGTCAAATTTATAAAAATACGAGTCATTCCTCAACTGATAAATGGTTAAAGCAGTTTTCAGACAAAGAAATAAAAGTCATATATGTGTGTGTGTGTATAGTCATATGGAAAAAATGCTCTAAATCACTATTTATTAGACAAATGCAAATTAAAACAACTCTGAGATATCTCCCTACACTTATCAGACTGGCTAATGTGACAAAAAGGAAAATATAAATGTTGGAGTGGATGTGGGAAAACTGGGACACTAATGCACTGTTGGTGGGGTTGTGAACTGATCCAACCATTCTGGAGAGCAATTTGGAACTATAAAGGCATAGTATGCAATACTCTTTGATCCAATAATACCACTGCTAGGTCTATATTCCAAAGAGATTTTTTTAGAGGGTGAAAGGACTTAATTGTACAAAAATGTTTATAGCAGTTCTTTTTGTGGAGACTAAGAATTGGAAATCAAGGGGATGTCAATCAGTTGAGGAATGGCTGAACAAGTTGTATTATATAATTGTGATACAATATTGTGCTATAAGAAATGACAAGCAAGATGATTTCAGAAAAAACCTGGACTTACATGAATTGATGCATAGTGAAGTAAGCAGAGCCAGTAGAACATGGTACACAGTAACAACAATATTGTGTGATGAAGAACTATAAATGATCTATCTATTCTCAGCAATACAATTATCCAAGCCAGTCCTAAAGGGCTCATAATGAAAAATGCCATCCACCTTCCAAGAAAGAACTAATATTATCTGAATATAGACTGAAGCAAACTATTTTTCATTCTTTCATTCATTTTTTAATTTTTTTTCTTTGAGTCTTCTCATGCAAAATGACTTACTATGGAAGTATTTTACATGATTACATATATATAACCTATATCGGATTGCTTACTATTTCAGGGAGGTAGGAAAGGAGGGATAGAATTTGGAATCAAAACTTTAAAATGTTAAAAATTGTTTTAATGTGTAATTGGGAGGGGAAAATATTATGATAGATAGATGAATAAATAGGTAGATAAATGAATGAATGAATGAATAAAGGGCAAAAAAAAATCATTGGCTGAAGATACCATTCTGATATTCCCCTTACTCTTAGTTGCCATTAATTAGCACCTCAGGTTCAGTTAATCAATTATCATTTATTACCTTTTACAAAGGATATTTACTTCAATGATACAGCCATAAGAGAAGGAAAAACTTCCCTCCAATACCTGTGGACATACTGTTCCCTATATCACCTTGGTTCCTGGGGAGAGTGGGCCCAGACTTAAGGTAGTATCTCCATAACATTCATCCCACTAGGTTCACTTCCAAATGTGGCATGGTTGATGGGTGGGTAAGTCTTCATTTCTGCTGTTGTTGTACTGGGCCGTATTGGAAATTTTGCTCTTCGCCTCCTGGGTTCTGGGAAATCTCAGCATGGACTCTGGCTCCCAGACCTCTTGGTGGCTCACTCTCCCAATCTTTTGAACGTTATAAGATCATAGCATTCCCCAATCTCTCTCCCTAATACAGGGAAAAAAAAAACAGTGCAAAGAAGAAGAGAACAAAGACCCCTATGCATGGCTGCAGATTGCCCTCAAACTGAGAGAGCCTTTCCCTATACATCAGAGGTATCAAATATGTAGCCAGTGTACATGGCTCATAATAGTCCTCAAGGGAGAACCTAGACTAGATTAAAATGAAATTGGGAAATATTTACCAAAATAGTGAAAATATAATGAAATACAGATAATATTACATTTTAAAACTAAGTCAACACGTGGCCTGCAGGGATCCTACAGAGTCCCCCATTTGTATTTAACACCCCCATTTGAATTTAACACCCCTGCTAACACCCCTTCTTTCTGCTAAGCAGAAGAACATCAAACCCAAAAGCCAGACTTTGGCTGACTAGTTCTGACTGGCTACTAAGTGAATCCCAAAAGCTTCACAAAGTGATTAGTTAATTAGAATCAGTTATAGAATGTCTGTGATTGATCCAATTTGGGAAGGAGGGAGAACATTCCCATTCCTATCATCATGCCTTTCTAGAAACAGGTTCCCCAGTCTCTTTCACATGTGAAATTGACTCCCAATTCATTAAGTTGCCATCTTTTCCATTTGTCTTTCTAGTGTAAGGACTGTATACAGGTTGATATAGGAAGCCTGAGTGAACTGGAGGGTACAAAATCAATAAAACAAGCTGAGTTTGTGACCTTATGTTAAATTGTCTATGTCAGTTTTTCTGGAAATTTGATCATTAGCACATCCTTGGGAATCATTAAGTTATTTTTGAAGTTTTCTTCATGCCACATACTCAGTGCTAAAAATTTTCCCTTTTTATTCATATAAAATAGTGTAATAGAAACTTTTTACTTCCTTATCTGCACCCTTTCCTCTTCCTCATTCCCCAATCCTACAAAACTATAGTTTTCATTTCTTATGTTTTCATATTTACCTTCAGTAAAGATTGCTTCTAGTGTAAACAATGACTATAGTCGATGTGTAAAGAAATAATCTTAAGTAATCTACATGATTTGAATGAGCTTGGAGGCTACAGGCCAATAACAGAATCTGGTGTTCTGACCAACTTTGTTTTCCTTGAATGTGTTTATGGGATATATCTTCATGTTTGAGATGGAAAGTTGTGAGGGGAAGGAGGAAAAATATGGAGAAACTTTAGGATACTCTAAAAGCAAATCATAAATTGTAGATTTAGAACTAGAAAGGATTTTAGAGTCATTCAATCCAGCATCTTTCTAAAGATACAGAAACTATCACTCAGAGAGAGAAATTATTTCTTCAGGGCCACATAGATAGTAAATAGCAGAGCCAAGATTGGAACCTAGGTCCTTTAAAGACAAATTCAAGATTCTTTCCACCATCAGCCGCTTGTAAACACCAAATTGTTATTGTGTTGCAAATTCCCTCTTTCTCCAAGTTCTTATCACAGGAGTCAAACTAAACAAGTCTTATCCTTGTTCCAGATAACAGCCCTTCAACTTCTTGGAGACAGCTACTGTACAGTTCCCTAAATCATCTCTCCTCATTTCCAATTCCTTCAAATGATCCTCATATGGAAGGAACTTCACCATCCTGGCTCTCCTCCCCTGGACATTCTCCAGGCTATTAATGTCCCAATTAAAATTTTTACACTCAGAAATAAAGCCATCACCAGGGCAGAGTGCCATGGGACTATCACCTCTATATTCCTGGACGTGAGGCTTCTGTTGATGTAGTTCACATTGTCTTTCTTGGCTGCCATATCCCCCTATTGATTCATTTTGAGATTATAGTGCACCAAAATCTCCAAATCTTTTTTAGGCAAGCTGTTCTATGGGCATACCTTCCCTAATATTTGCCAGCAAGCCTAGAACCCACCATTACTCCACTATATCTAAGTATTTCAAATAATTTATGATTTCATGCATCAGTGTTCTCTATTATTCCATGCCTTAAAACTTGGTTTTCATGACTAGATACGGACAAAATAAGTCAGCCGTTGGCCATTCTGGTAATGAGCCTCTCTCAAACCAGACCATTTAAAAATGAAATCAATTTATCACTGGGCCCATACTTGAAGCCTTTTTAGTCTTGTAGGACTTGTCAGAGTTTGTGTTTGATTGATATAGTCTTCAAGTACTGAAGGTCACTTAGTCCACAGTTAGGAGTAGGAATAATCTGGAGTAAATTTGAATGGAGGGTCCTCAAGATACTATCCCACAGATTCATGTATCCAGCCCTAATTTCTCTATAAAACTCTGGTCTTTCATCAACATCTTCCTGGTGAACATTTCCACCTGAGTGGACCAAAGAATAAGGACAGGGATTGGAATTGAATCTGTAATTTCATTTGTATAAGGAACTCCTGAATAAGGGAACTACCTTACAAGTCAATACCTTCTCTGTGACCCATTGTCCTAGAGACCTGAGAGGTCAGACATCTTGCTAGCATGTGTTAAAAGGCAGGAAGTGAACCCAAGTCTTTCTGCCTTTCAGGCTATTTCTGTCCACTGGGTTAGGATATCCCATAGGTATTGCAAACTCACTATACCCAAAATGGAACTCATTATGTTTGTCCAAAAAGTCCATTCCTTCCCTATTCCAAGTTTCCCTATTTCTTCTGAGAATACCATATCTCTTCCTCTGGAAATTCCTTTGTACCTAATCAGTATTTATTTACTTATGTGCAAATTGTATGCTCCTAGGAGAGTGTATGCTCCCTGATAGCAGGGACTGATTTCCATTTTTTGTCTTTGAAATCCCAGTGACTGCTACCATGTTGTGCGTATATTAAGTGTAAAATAAATGTTTATTGAATTGAACTGAACTGAACTCAGTGAGCAGAAAGAAAATAATGGCATCCATCTTTTGAATGGCATAACTTTTTTGCCTTTATCCAGGGGAAAACTTTTGTTCCCAGGTACTTCAGTCTTCAAACTTTCTTTGTTTTCTGTCTGTGCTACTTAATTTTTGTATTTTTCACTTCGTGAGAATACAAATAATTGGAAAAAAACATTACATTTTGACCAATACAGGATTCAAACCCATGTCTTCTGACTTCAAGGCTACACTACACTAGACTGTTTCTCTAATGACTCTCCAGATACTTCAGGTTGATATTATACTAAGTATTATATCAAATAATCATCAACCCTTTGTGCTTACTTTCCTAAGCTTCCTCTCAAAAAAAACAGGTATGTGAAGAGTGTCGGGAAAGAACTGATGTCCAGGTGGAGAAGGCCAGTAGAGCTTAGTTAGTAAAACAATTAATTTTGTATCTGGCTCTTAAAAAGAGATTTGCCTCCCCTCCACCTTACCCCCATAAGATCTGTAAATCTCTCTTTGACTTCAGCCCACAACTACAGATCATTTGCTTTAGAGAAACAAGATTTAGAATAGAGATCTCAACTCATTAATTGCTTTCATGTTTCTAAGAGCTAGCCTCTTATTCTAAATTCCATATCCAATTAACTTACCACCATTTTCACTGAGTTGCTTGGTCAATCGATGTCCCCCAGAAAGACATATGACAGTCCCACAGTGGTTACAGGCAGATATATTACTAGCAATACTGCTACCTAAGGCATAGTTGGTGGGGTGGAATTGGGGGGATAAGTCAAAAGGAAAGTCTCTTTTAAAATTCCACCAAGCAATCCCTGGCAAGAGGCCAGGAGTCAACAGGTTCAGTAGTTGGTCAAGAGAGGGACAAAAACTTGTGGTAGAAAGGGTGCTTTGGGAGAAGGGGAGGACCCTGGAACTTTCATCAAGTAAAGCCTGGTCTCTTCTGTGGAGAGGAATTGTGCCCCTCATCAGGATGGTACTTTGGGGAAAATTCCAAATTGTTCTGCTTTAGTTATGACTCTAGACGAACACTGTAGTGGATTAGCAGCACAGCTTTGTCATCGCTATTCTGGGCACTCCTTATGCAACTGTAATTATTTTTGGCAGCTGGGCAATTAGTCTAGATTCAAGGTGGATGGCTACACAAGAGGCAAGGGACAATTTGGGTGGCATCATGTCCTGGAAGCCTCTTGCAAAAGAAGGTACTTTTAGGAGAAATCTGAAAGGGAAAACTTTTGAATGTTTGAGTAGCCTCATTAAGGAATCTTGTTTGAACTAACAGGAAATGCAACAGAAAGCTGTTTACTCTGACTGTCTGACCAGGGGTGTGGGCTGAATGACTTGTGCTGTGCTTCAGAATTACCTCATTGATGCTGGCAGCCAATGCCCACGTCAGGAAAGCCCGGCCACATTTGGTTAGCATGGGCTGTTGTCACTTCTTTCCTTCCCCACAGTTTGGTCTGGATCAAACCTGCATCCAGTTACAATGCTCTTTGTTCCTGGCATTTTCCCTGGCCCTTCCTGCCTTTATGTTCATCTTCTTGTCATTAATACAATACAAATCATTCCTGGAAAGATGGTTGCTGTAATTGGAGGACCATGAAGGATTAAGTAAGCACTAATAAGGAAGGAAGTCTTCCCTCTGCCTTAAAAAAAAAATAAAGCAAATCAGTGGCACTGTTTGATGGAGGATGAAAGGGGGTGTATAAATGTGTGGGTGTATAAATGACTCAATATATTCCATATTACTTCTGGGAAAGTCACTTCATCTCTCTGAAACCCAATTTCTTCATCTGTGGAATAAGGGGCTAGAGTCTATGGTCTCTAAGCCCTTTCTAGTTCTAATGAGCTATGACTCAAAGCACTTTTATTCATTGTTTCTCCTTCAGTCCATTTTTCTTGGGAAAATTCATCTAGTGTGATTTTTCTTGGCACTGTCATAGGTTGGGGGTGGGAGGAAAGGAAGAGACTTCTCAGTTCCCATGTAGTAATTGATTTAGGTTCAAGAAAGGTAAGTAGTATAAGTAGGATAATGGTTTGTTTTGGTGTTTTGTTTTGAGTTTTTTTTGGGGGGGGTGTTGTAGACACTTTTAAAATAGATATGAGGGGCAGAATAATGTAGTAGCTGGTTTTGGAATCAGGAAATCTTGTGGTTGAGTCCTACCTGTGATAAAACTAATTTTGTGACTATGGACAAATCATTGAAGCTCTCAGTGCCCCCACACAACTCTCTAAGATGTGGAGTTTCAGGCAAGTTATAGATCTATGCCAGAAAAAGGGAGCTTTCTTGCTTGGAATATCCTACACTGGTGAACTCATAACTCTTTGACCCTTCTCTCCCTTAAAGACAAAAACAAAAATCTATGAACTTCTACTGTCTTTTTTAATTAGATTCCCTCATGTGGTCCCATGTCGGGATCATGTTTCCAGACTTAATAATATTATTGTTTGGTTTGTTATTTCTAAACTCTCTTCAAGTAGACTTCTTAGCCTATACAACAGCTCTCTTAGGAATTCTAATTTTTTCCTCTGTCTCAAATTTCTGAATTTTTTTGCATAATTAAAATCTTTGTGCTTTGGCCAAATGACCATAAGACTGTCCTTTGTGCACAAAATTCATTCCCTCCTCACTCATGCTTCTTAGTATCTATCACTCATTTCCTTTAAACCTTACAGAATCACAGAATTTAAGTTAGAAGGGATCTCAGTGGCTACTGAGGCCAACCCATACCCAAAAGGGTTATCAGTGACAAGTAATTGTCTATACTTTATTTGAAGACCTCCAAGGAAGGAGGTCACTCCATCTTGGGGACATGCCATTCCCCTTTTGGGCAGCTGTAATCATTGTTAGGCAGTTTTTCATGATATCAGTAAGATGTGAACTCCTTGAAAACAGGAACTACCTGCCCTTTCTGTGTGTTTCTTACAAGACTAGCACAGAAGCTTAGCACATAGTAAACACTTCACCAATGCTTTGTTCTTTCACTCCTTCATACATTGTCCTCTTAGCTTAGCTCAAGCACAACCTTCTGTTTGAGAACTTCCCTGAATTCTGTGACCTCCCTCAGCAGCAAATGGCTCCCCTTCCACTCACCTTGGGTTTGTTTTTTACAATCCTTACACAGAATCATAGCGGAGAGAAAATTGACCTCATAGTCAGGGAGATCTTGGTGAAAGTCCTATCCCTGACATACTGGTCCAGCAACCCTGAGTAAATCAATGAACCTCTCATGACTCTAGGCTGGTGACATCAAGTTCAAATAGAAATTGGGCCACAAATCCATACATAAAAATCCCCATGGCCTGCAGACTGACTTAGTTTTAAAATGTAATGTTATTTATATATTTATTTTATTAAATATTTCCCAACTCCACATTAATCTGGTTCAGGCTACACCCGAGAGTATTATGGACCTGTAAGCAGCAGCATATTTGATACCTCTGCTCGAAGCAACTGCCTAAGACTGTAAATTGCAGTTGCCATCCTATACTGGTGGAGGGAATTTCCTCATCTGGGAGTTCCCATATCAGGGAAATCACAATCCAGCCCCCATCTCAGTTCTTATCTTTCTATGTGAATATGTTGTCTCCTCCACTGGAATGTAAGTTCTGATGCCTCCATTCTGTCTGCCATCTCTAGCACCCACCCCAGCACATGAAACATAGGAATAAGTATTTAATAATTGTTCAATTGTTGATCATTTGATGACTATCCACTCTTTGCCACTGGTTGGATTTGGACAGCATAGCAACCTTATACCTCAGTGAGTTCAAACAACTGTCATCAAGGAAAATCATTCACTGTAGATGAGTATAAATAAGGACCTGAGAAAGATGAATAGTACAGGCTTATAGTGACCTGCCAAGCACTGCTACACATACACACACACACACACACACACACACACACACACACACATGCACGCACACACGCACGCACGCACACCACCTCCCTTCCAGTCACATCTCTTAGATTCTAAAAGAAAAAAAGAGTATAGTGGGACAAACTAGATGTGAAAATGTTAGAAAAAGATGACATCTGCTTCTAGAGAAGATGCTGAGACACATGGTCCAGTCCCCATGCTAAAGAAGAAAAAAAAAAGCAGGGGCTCCAGGACACCTTAGGATATTGGGCTGAGGCTTTGGGATGACAAATCAAGCATTCTGCCTTTACAAGGGAGACAGATGAGTTCTTTTGTCAAAGATCACTGGACTTAAGATCAGAAAAACTGTGTTTAAGTCCTAGTTCTATCATCTATTAAGTTGTGTGACTTCAAGCAAGTCACTTAGAAAATCACATGAAATCTCCAAATTGGAAGAGATCTCAGAAGCTATCAAGTCCATCTATACTTGAATAAGAATCTCCTCTACAATACCACCAAAGGCTAGACAATCCAGCCTCTAATTGGAAATCCCCAGAAGCAATCCTCTCCGCTTTTTGAAACTGTTAGGAGTTGTTTCCTTTTCTAATTGTTAGGAATGCCTTCTTTATGGAAAGTTTTATACTTCTCCCTTCCACTTCTGGAAATTGTTAGGAATTGTCTACTTTTCTAAATATTAAGAAGTTCTCTTTCCCAGAGAACCAAAATCTGTCTCTGTATAATATCTACTCATTTATCCTACTCTGAGACCAGAGAAAAGAAGTCTGTTTTCCCTTCTTTGCAACAGTCATCCAAATAATTAAATTTAAAAAATCAATACTTGGTATCACTTGGCTTGAGTCTCAGTTTCGCCATCTGTGAAGTGGGAATAACAATTATTATACTATCTAACTTGGAACATTGTCGTAAAGGTCAAAAGAGATCATATAAGTCAAGAATTTGACTTACCCTTCCAAATTTTAGCATCCTGGAACAAAGTCCCAGTCAAACCATCCTAGTTTTGCTAAGCAAAAGGCGGTTTACCCTGTAGGTACAAGGACATCTCTAGGTCTCTCTGAAGACCATGAGACATGAACAGCAATGGCACAGGACTGTCCAGCATGGCATTCCCACATCAAAGAAGGCCCTGTGCTCTATGAGCAAAGCAGAGTTGTGGCAGCTCAAGAGAAGCATGAGTTGTACAAATTTAGTGACATCTCCTTTCCAAATGGTCATATGGACTATTTGGCAGAGCCTTCTGAGTTCTTATTGGTATGGTCAATCACGGCTAGATACACTGTACATGGAGGCCATTTTGGTCCTCTGAGCACAGAGGACAAACGATAACTTAGTAAGTACTTACTGGCTGGCTGACTAACCTAGAAATTGTGAGGGATTTTATTAGTCCTTGTGGAGTAGAGAAAGGTGCTGTTGCTACTTACTTATTTCTTGCTAATGACTTCAGAGTCTAAAGCCATGATTCCAAACTTTTTTGGGGAGTCAGCACCCTATCCTAATTTGTTTTAATTTCGCTACATGTTTCTCCTCCTCCATCATGAAAAAGTACCATATGGTTTGTTTTTCAGAAAACAAAACAATGTTCTTCATAACTTAATAATTCTTGTTGAATTAAATTGAATTTTAAGCCAAAGAAAATTAGAATCTTGTGATTCAATGCCATGCAACAAATATTTATTAGGTAATTATTATGCCCGAAGCCCATCCCACGCTGCTGCTTCGAAGTGCTGAGAATACAAAGAAAAACAATGAAAAATAGTCCCTATACTTAACTGACCTGACTTTTTTTTTTTTTTTTGCCTTTTGGAGGGCAATTGGGGTTAAGTAACTTGCCCAAGGTTACACGGCTAGCTGACCTGGCTTTCTACTGGGGAATTCCCCTAAGCAATATCCTGGGGAAATATGTATTCCTCCTTCCCACTTTGCAAAAAGAATACTTAAGTGTTTTTGACTACGCATGTCAACTTAGCATATAGAAAATTAAGATACACCCATGCAAGATTCAGGGGAGAACCTAACGAATCTTATGGGTTATGGGACTAAGAGTTCCTCTCTGGTCGCTACCAGCACATGCAGTAGGAAAACTGGCTAAGTCCAATAGGAGGAACCAAAGAGAAGAGAAATGTGAAGTAAATGTAAGTAGAAATGTAAAATAAAAAAATCAAAACCATAATTTAGCAGGTAAATATGACTCTTGGGTAAGAAAGATAAGAGTAGTACAGTGCAATGTACTGAATCTGACATCAGAGGCTTGGGTTCAAATCCTGCTTCTGATATCAACAAGTCACTTAACCTTCAGCTTTCCTCAGCTGTAAAATGAAGGGGTTGGGCTAGACTGCTTCTGAGTGCCCACCCAGCTCTGCATCTATGATCCAAAGGAAGGAAGGGATAGGGTGGAGGCAGGAGGGAGGAAGAACCCAGGAAGGTGAAAAATGTTTCAAAATGATCATTAGGGGTAAGGCATACTCTTGGAGAAGAGAGGAAGTTGAAAAACCAAACAGCCCTAGCTATTTACTGGTCCCTATCTGTTTACTAATTGCTGGTTCCTTTAAAAAAATGTGGGCTAGCTCCATACCCTGCTGCCTTGACTGGAGTTCCTGGGGCTACCTGGACTGCACTCCTGGGTGCCAAAACTCTGATAGGTCAGTTTGTGATTATCCTGCTGGGGATCAGGCCTCCATGCCACTTCTCAGTCCTGCTTCTTCCTCATGCAACCCCTTCTCTTCCAGATCGCCTTTATATGGGTTGTTCAGTCATGTCTGATTCTTTGTGACCCCATTTTGGGGTTTCCTTAGCAGAGATACTTTAATGGTTTGCAATTTCCTTCTCTGGTTCATTTTACAGATAAAGAAACTGAGGTAAACAGGGTTAAGTGACTTGGCCAGGTTCACACAGCTAGTAAGTGTCTGAGGCTGGATTTGAACTCAAGAAAATAAATCTTCCTGACTCCAGGACTGACGCTCTGTGTTCTATGGTGCCACCTAGCTGCTTTTTCCCCCTTTGTGTGTAGTCCTTCCCCATTCGGACATAAACTCTTTGAGTGCAGGCATTCTCTTATTCCCTTATATTTGAATCCCCAACACTTAACAGTTAAATGCTGTCATAAAAACTACTTTTAAATGCTCTATCTCATCTCTCTATTTATTCCTCCATCTCTCTAATTATCTCTCTATTTATCCCTCTATCTCTCTATTTATCTCTCCATCTATCTCTTCATCTCTCTATCTCTCCATCTATCTCTTCATCTCTATTTATCTCTCCGTCTATCTCTTTGTCTCTACCTACCTATCTATATCTGTAGTCCTGACTCAGAGTAATTGGCAGCATCCTTTATAATACATTCTATGAATTGTAATATATCATGAAGGGAGTGGGAATGGGATGGAAAGATTTAGAGAAATGTCAGGTTTGAGTGGGAGGTGAAGAGTGCCTGATTACATTCATTTGCTTCACAGAGCTGATGACAGCAACCAAATGGAACTGAGCTACTTCGAGAAATGGGGGATTAAATACTTTTTTGGTAATTAAAAGCTTCTTGTGTTTTCATTCCTGGCCTTAACTTGTATTTATTTTTCTTTGCTTATATTAAAGCAGCATGACATTCTCAGGGAGAGAGAAAGAGAGTGTCTTATACTTGTAATGGAAATATTTCCTGGCAGGAAACAGAAATACTGTATGTTACTCTAAGGGAAAGGTTGTATTTGTTGTGGGGCTGTTGGTCTTTTGTATTCATCACCAAGAATGATTAATTACCCTTAATTACCCCCTATGTAGAAGTCAGCAACAACAACAAAAACAAAATACCCACATTATTTTAAAATAATTGTCAAAAATCTGAACATGAATGAGAATGATGGAGACAACTTAAACGCAAAGTCAATATGGATGGTTTAGAAGCCATCACCATGAGTAACATCTGACAAAAAGAACAACGTGTACTTTAAGTCCCTCTAAATGTAGATTTAATGCAAAGAAGCCTATGGAATAGACTGCAATGCAAGAGCATCATGAAGGCTCCAGGATCCACTGCAGGGATCAGACAAAACTTTGACTTAGGTGAGGAGCTTCTGGAAGAAATGGGGCTCAATGAAGAGTTTATAATAAAAAATAACAATAATAGTATTTATATAGCTCTGTAAAATGCTGTGCATGTGGTATCTTGTTTGATACTCAAAACGACTCTGTAAGGTGGGTGCTGTTGTTATCCCCATTTTACAGATGAGCAAACCAGAGGCTAAGTGCCTTGCCTACCATTCCATAGCTAGTAAGTGTCTGGGTCAGTATTCTAACTCAGGTCTTCCTGGTCCAGATTGAATATTCTATCCATTGTTCTACCTGACATCATTTGGTTTGGGTATTAACCCATAAATGCTTGAGCTTCTCTGAAGGCTGCCTTATAAAAACATATACAACACACTATCAGGTGGGTCCATCAGTCTTTCCAAACTTCTCTGGCAGGAACTTCTTCTGTGGCTTCTGGCTGAATCCATCTCCCTCTTCCCAGCTTCCTTCCTTGTTGCCTTCTGTAGGGAACAGACTCAGCTGCATCGTGATGGAAGGCTCTCCTTGGCAGAGAAGGATACTAAGCTTTCCTGACCCCACCTCACCCTACCCATGCTGAAATGGAATGTGCATTCAGGGATTGTCCCATCACCAGCCTAATCGGGGGTCTATTTCTTACATCAGCTGGAGATAAGAGGCCTTTGAGAAATGGACAGTGTGAGAGCCTGGGAGAGAGGGTGATGAGTGTGAGAGGGTGAGGCAAAATTGAGGATGATCTCAAGGAAGGCAGGCCAAGATGTGCTGCAATTTCATGCAACCTTTAGTCTGAGGAAAAGAGAATAAGGTATTGAGCCAGGAATGTCTGGTTTGCTTCAAAACTTTACCAGAGGTCAGGTCAGCCCTGAATACCATCCCTCCCTCCATATTCATCACAGGGAGAATTGTCTGTGCTGGAGGCTGCCTAAAATTTAGGGCCTTTTTGCTACTAGTCTTGCCATTTAATTCAGCTAGTATTATAACAGAACTCTTCAAGAAAGTGAATAAAGTATCTTCAATCCATATTATGTAGTCACATAGAGAGGCAGCATGGTGCCATTGATCTCAAAGAGGAGCCTCATTGAGGCCAGGGTTCAAATCCTACCTCTGATGCATACTGGCTAAATGACCTTGGTCAAGTCATTTGTTCTCTTATGCCCTTGGCTATTCTCTGTGACAATCAGTTGCAGAGAAGGTACCAATCTATATTGAGAGAGGAAGTTCCTCACTTGGTAGCTCATCAAGCAAATGAAGCCACATGTTTCCTTCTCCTTTCCCCCTCCCGCCTCCCACAGTGGAGGGTTACAGTCATTTCCAGCAGAGCCTGTAGCCAAAAGGATATCCTTTGTCACTAGCTCCCAAGGGGACCCACTGTGACAGCACTGGCCAACATCTGCCCACGCAGCAGAATGAGGTCACTTCAGAGGTCTTCGGTCTAGGTGGTTGCTTTCATGCTTGGGAGCTTTCTGCCTCTTTCCTCCACCATCAGAGGTTTTGTAATTCTAGGCTGGAAGGAGTGAAAAGGGACAAGCAAGATAAGCCACTGTCCTTCTTCCCTATCCTTGATGTGCTAGGAAGCAGCCCTAGATGAGTTGAATATCCGCACCTAGTTGACCCTTAGAGAACTTACCCATACTTGAGGGATGATTGAGGAGACCTGATGAGGTCTTAGGGCAGCTAGGTGGCAGCAATGGCTAGAGTCAGGAAGATCTGAGTTCAAATGTGACCTCAAAAACTTATTAGTTATGTGACCCTGGGCAAGTCACTTAACCCTGTTTGCCTCAGTTTCCTTACCTGTCAAATGCGCTGGAGAAAAATTTGGCAAACCATTCCAGTATCTTTGCCAAGAAAATCCCACTGGGGTCACAACTGAAAAAAACTAAACAACAACAACAATGGGGTTTGGGATAGATTCTAGACCTGTGGAGAGTGCTCACTTAGGCAGGAGACCCAACACTCCTCAGATTACTCGCTTCCCTACCTCACTGTTATCACCTAGAAAACCTGGAAACTTCACTCTCTATGATTCCATACACTGTCACCAATACTTGCTGCTACATCCTGGTGAGATTACTAGATTTGCAGTTGGAGGATTTGGGTTCACATCTTTGCTCAACCATATGACCTTGAACAAGTCACCTGAGCCTCAGTTTCTTGGTCAGTAATATGGAGAAGGGGTAGACTAAATGGTCTCTGAAGTCCCATCTACCTCTAAACCTATGATCCTGTGATTCTTGTGAGTATTTTCTTTATACACAAAAACTCCAAAGGACCCATAATCTCAGGCATGTGAGCATCCCTTCTATGATGCAGATTTGGACCCAGCCATGCCTTCACATATTGTATGATTTTTGTCCATAAGTCGGCCCCGGGGGTTCACCCAATGTGGTGGAGGTCGTCCTTGATTTCTTTTGACAGATGTGGGGAGGTGAAGGATAACATGATCCCACTGGGCTCATTGTTTATTGCCTATACAAAAGTATTTGATCTGGTCTGGCAAAATTCCACCTTTAAGCAAAGCATTTAGCCCAGCAAAACACAGAGCAACCCAGGAAATAACCCTTATAAGCAGAGTTTACAAAATTAAGGAACATTTTATTTACAAGTTGGGGGGTACAAATAGAACTCACAACAGAATGCATGGAAAATAATGACATCCCCCAAAGGAGTCCCCCTTCCCCAGAGACCTATATAACCTCAGTCATGCACTAGATAAAGCCGCCGACAGATGCCGTTTCTCATCTTCCCTCAGCAGGAAGCCCCTCCTGCAGCTCTCCACAAGTGCCAGTGAGCAGAACAGGCACCTTCTCTAGCATCACCAACTCCTACCCAGGGGGGTCGCCCCTCACGTGTCACCAGCTCATTGCCCTAGAAAACACTTCTCTGTCCTGCACTTTGTTCAAGTCTGGCAGAGACAATACATCAGCATATAGTGAGACATAATTCTCCCTCTATACAGATCAAATCCAATAGCAGACAAAAGGGCCTACACTCTGAAGGTCCCTCTCTTTGTGTCGTGGTTCCCACTAACCTCTTGTCCCAAGAAAGTTCGCCCGAGTCAATAATTAGGAATACAAGACTTTACATCTCTGAGCAGGTCTTTGTTACTGGTACCAGAGAAAAGAGCGTTGTTATTCAGTCATTTTGGACTCTTTGTGATCCCATTTTGAGATTTTCTTGGTAAAAATACGAGAGTAGTTTGCCATTTCCTTCTCCAGCTCATTTTACAGATGAAGAACGGAGGCAAACAGGGTGAAGTCATTTGCCCAGGGTCACACAACTAGTAAGTGTCTGAGGACAGATTTGAACTCATGAAGAATAGTCTCCTTGATTCAAGTCCAGTTCTCTATTCACTATACCACCCAAGTACATTGGGGGAAATGGTGACCCCAAAGCCTAGTCATCTCTCCCTCCAAGTGTGTCTCCAGTCCTTAGCAAATGCTCCCTGTGGGCCTAGAAACATGGCAGCCCCTCCAAAGAGAGGTTTCCTCCCACTGCCACCTAGACTCTGGAGTCCATCCTCCTTCCCTCCAGAAGAAGTTGGGCAGGGCTTTTCAAGTTGCCAGAGCTGCTTCCTACTATTTCCAGGATAGAGGGAGGGGGATAGGGACAGGGACTTGGCCTGTGATTTCACTGATATAGAGAAATCCTATGTAAGAAGACTTCCTCTATCAATGCAGGATGGCACCTTCTGTGCAATTAATAGTGTCAGGAATTTACTTACAACACTAAGTGCCCAGGGTCACACAACTAATATGTGTCAGAAACAGGACTTAAACCCAGGTCTTTCTGGTTCTGAGGGCAGTTCTCTGTCCACTATGTCATAAAGCCTCTCTTTTCCATCTCTCACAAGAAACACAGGCCTTGGGATTCCCCATGGAGAGATGGTAAGAAAGTTTCTATGGCTTCCTGGCTTTGAGGACAGCTGTCCATCCAGTATGGTATGTCTGGCTTATTTCTGCTCCCATCCTCACCCCCAGCATTTACTTTTCACCAGCAGAGGGAAGTCAAGAGAAAAAAACCAAACCAAACCAAACCCTACAACACACATAAGGGACTTTTGTTTCCATCAGGTAAAGTTCCCTTGACTACAAGGATTCATATCAAAAGCTGTGGATGTTGGGGAGTTAGGGGTGAGCATGTCAGGGAGGGGGAGTATGGTCACATACTTTCCAATCAGAAAATCTTGATCAGAGCTGTGCTCAGAGGCAAAAAAAGGCAGGGGGCGGGGAGGGGGGAAGGAGGATATACACTACCCAGGAGCTTTGTAGTTGTTCGGTCGTTTCAGTCACGTCTGATCCTTTGTGACCCCCTTTGGAGATTTCTTAGCAAAGATACTGGAGTGGTTGGCCATTTCCTTCTCCAGCTCATTTTACAGAGGGGGGAAACTGAGGCAAACAGGGTTAAATGATTTGCCCAGTGTCACACAGCTGTTTGAAGTCAGATTTGAACTCGGGTCTTCCTGACTCCAGGCCCAACACTCTATCCACTTCACCTTGCTTACATGGTGCCAATAGTGTGTCTATATATTCAGGTACATTTGAGTCTATAAATCTCAATCTTTCTAAGACTCAATGTTTAGAGATTCTGGAGGTCTTTTACCTTGTTGTAATGTAATACCAAGCAAAGGCAATTTCCCAGGTTCAAAATACCAGCATAGGTGCTCTCTATTTTATTCAGTAACAAACCCAGAACAGAGAAGATCGAAACATGACATCATTCCAAATACAGCATTTACTAAGTGTGATTAAATAATCTCCAAGTACTACCCCACCCCAGGACCTTCCAATCATTCAATCAATTACAAAGTCTCTGTTCTAAATACTTCTCCACCCCTAGGCTATACCTTAATTAAGTCCACCACAAAGCCCCTTTTCTCAAATGGAGATTAGTTTCCAAACAGAAGGTCAAAAGTTCCCCACCCCTGGATCACAATTGAATCTACCCCAGAGTTACATCAAGTTTAAACACAGCACTTAATACCCAAATGGAGGTCTTTTCTTCATCTTGACACTAGGCAAGTTCTCAGCAATCTTAGTTCCTGGGGAGACAAGGCTTAGCAAGGCCATAAGATACATTGCCAGTCCCTTCATGAATTTATCCTCTGTCTGTAGAACAGTCCTAGAACCCCTGAACACATTAGCAAAGCCCTCTCCCAGGATTTCTGTAAACATACAACAAGAAAATCCTTCTTCAGGGCTTCTGAACCAACAGAAAGGCTCCCAGACCCCTGCAACAACAGCACTGTCCCTCACCAGTGGACAGTATTCACTCTGTCTGCAGGACAGTCTCCAGACCCCTGCAACAACAGTACTGTCCCTCACCAGTGGACAGTATTCACTCTCTGTCTGCAGGACAGTCGCAGGCCTTCTTAGCGAACAGCCAGGTTCCAGGACTTCTTCAACAAAAGGACAGTCTTTCACCAGTAGACAAATCTGGCAAAATAACATCAAAACAGACAGACAAAGTACCAGCAAAACAGCCATGTCTCCTCAGTCCTTGGCAGCTCAGGGGGCAGGTCTCAAAAGTCCAGGGCAATTCAAAGCGGCCACCAGCAATTCTCTTAGTCTCTCTCTCTCCACGAGGTGCTGCTACCAAAAAAGATCTTCCGCCTCTCTCTTGTCTCTCCAAATCTACATCACCAGCTCCTCCCAATTCAGGACTTTCTTTTCACATCAACAAGCCCATCCCACAGGTGGGATTAACAAACTCTGGGTTTTAACACAATCAATTTGAAAACCAAGCCAATACAGGGGAATCTTTAATTGCCATTACTATCACATTTGTACCCATGAAAGATTCCTGCATGGTGTAAAACTGATTGTTGCATACTTGTTGAGGACGTAATTCATGATTATCTGAGATTCATTTACCTAATCTTCACTAATGTCCAACTTGGATTCAGCCTCACTGTGGCATAAAGATAATGGTGTATTATCAAAGGCTATGCCAGGAGAGTACAAGCTCTGGCAGTTCCCACTAACCTGGAAAGATGGTGAAGGTGGACCCAGGGATGGAATAAATGTGTCCATCATTTGAGGACCAGATTAAGTACGTTTCCTCCTTAAACTTAAGACATATACTCTCCTACAACACACACACACACACACACACACACACACACACACACACAATTAGTGAGGAAATGAACCAATACACAGGGAACACAAATAGAGAGGCATACAATAAGGAACTTGGGGGGCTAGGGCTTACACACAAACACACAGAGGTAACATATCAACATTGCTGGGGCTGCTAATATCTTCTGGTGATACCATCACACTGATCCCACAGGGTCTGCTTTCCCACAGTCATATTTTTTTTTGTTTCTTTTTAAATAGAATTTATTCTTTTTCCAATTACATGTAAAGACAATCTTTAACATTCATTTAAAAAATTTTTTTAGATCTAAATTTCTTCCTCCTCAACTCCCCCCTTCCCTAAGATGGGTAAGCAATTTGATATAGGTTATAAATGTGCAATCATATAAAACACATTTCCACATTAGTTGTGTTGTGAAAGAAGAAATAGATCAAAAGAAAAAACACACACACAAATGAAAATAGTCTGCTTCGATCTGCATTCAGACTCCGTCAGTGGCATCTCTTTATGTGGATAGCATTTTCCATCACGAATCCTTTGGAATTGTCTTGGATAATTGTACTGCTGAGAAGAATTAAGTCATTCATAATTGATCATCGCATAACGCTGCTGCTATTATGTAAAAGGTTCTCCTAGCTCTGCTCACTTTGTTTTGCATCAGTTCACATAAGTTTTTCCAGATTTTTCAGAAACTTGCTTGCTTGTCATTTTTTTCTAGCACAATAGTATTCCATTACATTCATATACTCCCCTGGTTTCGTATTGCATGCTGTCCATTCTGTTGGCATCATAAGGCCGCTGCTACATGGTGCTTTGCTGGCCCCTGGGGCTACATCTGTTCAATGCCAGGTGTAGCTTCACTGGGCATGAGGTTGTAAAGCATCTTAGTTTTTTACTTCAGCTAAATATATCAGTCCTCAGAGCCCTGATTCCAGAAGGAAAGTCCCTCACCCAGGGATCAAGCTCTTTGGAACACAGAATGATCAGCCTGTTAAGTTGTTCCTATAGGTATCATCTACCTTTTAGCCTCAACTTCCTTCTCCATAAGAGTAAGATATCTCTTCTGAGATTCTATCTGACTTAGGGTAAGAAAGTCCTAATAATTCCCGCTTAATTTCTTTATGGGAATCCTATGTCCCCAAACTCATTTTAGGAGAGCTCTGCCAAAGAAATCCCACAGATCTTTGTGGGTCTGACTCACTGAAGTCTGTCTGTTTCCTGAAACCCCTAGCATTTGGGTCTTGCAATACAAATGAATCTGAGCAAACACAAAAACTTAGCCCAAAGTGTGGTGTTGTTGTCTTCCTAGTACTGGGCCACATTCCATACTTTATTATGCACATGTAGCCAGCACCAAGCTTGTAGAAATCATTAAAAAACTCCATCATCCACTTAATAGACCTGGATTACATTGCTTCAAAATTGACCTCAGTCTAAAGCCCTTTGTAAAACAGAAACTAAGCAGCTTAGGTGTCACCATGGACAAGATCATTGGTCCTGGAGTCAGGAAGACCTGAGTTCAAATTCCACCTCAGATATTTACTAACTGTAATCCTAAATAAATCACGTAACCTCTGACTGCCTCAGATTCCTCATCCTTAAAATGGAGATTATAATAAGAGCACCTAATTCATAGGGTTGTTGTGAGCACCACATGAGATAAAAAGCATAGCATTTTGCAAACCTTAAAGAGCTATATATAGACTAGCTATTATTATTGATGAGTTTTAATTATGCCCTTAGAGCATTAGGTAATTAACACCAACCTCCTAGGGTTATTGTGAGGATTAAATGAGATAATATTTTTAAAGTGCTTGGCACAATGTCTAACACATAATAGATGAAATATAAATGCTAAATAATATTATTTATTTGCATTAAAGAAGTGATTTGCCACTGATTAGATTTGTCAGCTAACCCTTGAAAATCATCTGTTTAGAAGACTGTGATACTACAAAAGTCTCTCTGTTTTGCATCTTACCTATCATAAAGTTTTTTAATTCAGAATTTTTGTGACACAGCTCCATACAAATTTTTCAATCTAGCAGCCAGAACCAATGTGAGGTTGATAGGAAGAAGGAGTCAGATTGTACTGGGATTAGCATTATGAAAGGAGGGGAGTAACAAGGTTGAGAATCATTTTACTGTTCCTATAAATTTTAAAAGAAAAAAATTGTTAATTCTCTGCCTCCAGTTCAGCCCCTCACTCTCCAGATTACTTTTCCACCTCCTGCAGCTCCCTCTTCTGATTGGCATTCTCTTCTGATAGAGTTCTTCCCTGAAACTTTCATTTGATGAAGTATCCATGCCAGTCATGCCCACTGCTAATACAACTCAGCTCCTGACTATCTGAATTACTTTCCTACCTAGTCCTTAAATGGGTGTTCTCCCTCGCCCTGCTCCCACCCACTTCAGTTCCTTTTATGCCTCTATTGAGCAGCCTAGTAGTACACTGGATAGATGTAATAGCAAGCACCCTAGCACACCCAGGACGACCTGCTAGCACAGATTCTTTGATCTGCTTTGCTAAAGGAAAGATAACTTTTAAAGGGGTCAGCAATCTTATTTTAACTATATATAAGTAGAGAAATTAGCACTGGGATTCAACAGACAGGGCTCCTACTGTTGGAACAAACTAATACAACCACCTACCTATACCACTGGGATCGGGAGAGCACAAACCTCTGAATAGTCAGGGGGCTCTTAACAAACGGCTACTGAGAATCCCATCCATGGAATCAGAAGGTCCTTCTCATGAGTGAGCCCCCAAAGTAAAAAACCAACCTCCCAATATATAGAGTTTTCAACTAATAAGCTTAGAGCCAGAAAGTAACAACCCTCTGACTCAGTGCCTAATTAGCTTAGTACCAGAAGGTGTGAAAGCCTTCCTACAAGCAAGCCTCCCCTAAACAAACTTCCATTTAGGCAAGTTCCTCCCCTAATGGGCTTTATGTGACTCACGATGTATCACAGCTGGGCCGGAGCTCAAAGCTGTAAGACATCTGTGATTGAACAGATGTGGTTACATAGGCCTATTAAAGGACAGGGAAGATCTTCATATTCCATTAACATCCTGGAGTCAGGAAGATTCAGTTTCCTGAGTTCAAATCTGACCTCAGACACTTATTAGCTGTGTGACCCAGGGCAAATCACTTAATCCTGTTTGCCTCAATCTCCCCATCTATAAAATGAGCTGGAGAAGGAAATGGCAAATTACTCCAATATCTTTGCCAAGAAAACCCCAAATGGGGTCACAGAAAAGTCAAAGATGACTGAACTTCCTCCATTAGAATGTAAACTTTCTGAAGGCAGGGTCTGTCTTTCTTTTTGCTTCTATTTTTATTCCCAGCCCTTAACATAATGTGTAGGAAACAATAAGTGATTAACTAAATTAATTAATAGATATGTAAATTAATTAACAGATATGTCCAATGGGGGAAGACTACATAAAATTAATCAATAAATTAATTAAACAATAAGTGCTTCACAGGGCTTTTGCAAACATTCGTGATTTATAGGTATATGTAAGCCCTCTTAGGATGAAGGTTGATGAGAGATACCACCCAAGCAAGATAAATTTAATCTTAGGTTCACCCGACTTCTGGTTAGCCAGAAACCCTAGATTTCCAGGTCTGGCCACAGAGTTTTTACTGAAGTGATTGTTCAGTTCAATTCAGTTCAGCAAACATTTGCAATTTGCTGCTCTGCAAAGTTTCTGTTCAAAAGAAGTTTAGAAGGAGATTTAAGTTAGACCTGCAACCTAGCATTACAGATAAGTACAAAAATAATAGTAAGCCATCCTCCCCCCAGGAAGTAAATGGATAATAAATGAAGTCAAATCAATAGTCTCCATTATCAGTTCCACAGGAGTCCTCTCTGGCCCTAGGAAAGCAGCCACGAAACTCTCAGCAAGGTTCATGTTGATTAAATAAAAAGTGGCCAAAGGAAATCTAATGTCACTTCACTGTATTAGCCACCAGTCCCCCATGGATCAGACCTGGCTGAAGATACCTTAAAATATATGCTACCCAGTCAAGAGCTGGAGCTGAAAGACAAGTCTGATTACACCTTGGCAAAGTGAAATATATAAAAGGACCCTATTGAGAAATCACAAGTCAAAATGGCAGACACCTATTTGGCAACTTTTAATGGAAGAGTTTTCCCAAGTTTGGGATACTTGGTTACATAACTGTTAGGGTGAAGCCCCACAGGAGCTTGCTATAATCAAAATATATTTGACCATTTGGTCTCCAGGAAATAAGTTGGACCAATACATGGCTATTTCAGTGCTACTTAGCTCTTAAATTAGAGAAGTTCAGGCCCAAGAGTGACCATAATCATGATGGTATGGAATAAATCTTGCTTTTAAGAAAGTTTAGATCTCAGAGCGATAATTAGACTCATGCGAAACCAGATGATGGTGTTGGTCTTTACCTATGCGTGTTGTCAGCTGGAATAGCTTCTCTGAAACTTGTCTTACATTAATAGGCAATTTAGAAACATGAGCGCAGTCTGGACATACTCATAAAAGAGCATCTTTGTGCCTAGAGTGCATTTGTTTCCTGCTCTTCCAACTGTTAACAACCACTTAAAAAGAGTGAGCCAAGAACCTTTTTGCCTTATAAGCAGCAATGTCCTCATTGAAACTAAACAGCACCAGGAGTTTGAAATGATTAAGACACTTGTTCAGAAAGCATGTTTCTTCAGGATTGTGGCTTATTAGGGGGATTCAGGCAAGTCTACGATCTTGCTAGTTTAGCAGAAAAAACAATAACTTTCCATTAGCTGCATGCTTTGATAAAAGATTTGTCCATCACCAACATTACTGCCAATTCTTTCTCCTTTATCCACCTTACTGCTTGGCTCACTGTTATAAGACCTATCACGGGAGGTCCAAGAAATATTAAGGAAGCTTTAAGATAGAGTTTAAAATTGTTTAAGATTTTAGGGAAATCCTGTATTGAAAGGAACATTTCTTTGAGATCCTCTAGTCCTTTTGCCTCAGTTTTCTCATCTGTAAAATGAGCTGGAGAAGGAAATGGCAAACCACTCCAGTATCTTTGCCAAGAAAACCCCAAATGGGGTCATGAAGAGTCAGGCATGACTGAAAATGACTCAACAATAATCTGAGACTCTTTTCAAAGTGGCAGCAGAGGATGCTGTGGCCATGGGAGTACTCCTCTCCCCTTCTGCCTCCACTTGCACCTCTCTCATGGCTCCAACATCATCCTTCATGCCCTTTCAAATCACATTTGAAAGCTTAGTTATCAGATGGCATCATAAAAGCAGTAATTGTTACTATTATAACATTGCACAGATGCACATCACTTTACAATTTACAAAGTATTTTCACAAGAGTGCATAATCTAATCTGAGCATCACAAAACCCTGTGAAGCAAACAAATGGGATATTAACTATCCCTTTTTCAGATGAGGAAACTGAGGCTCAGAAAAACTAAAGGACTTGTCTTAGACTCACACAATGAATAAGTGGCAGAACCAGAATTCAAGCCCAGATTTTACCTTGCTGTAACACATATGCAAAACCATAATGAGAACATCAGCTCTCTAGAGCACACAACAAGAAATATGCCTTCAAATCTACTTTGTAATTCATGATGGGAAAACAATAATCAATGCAAGTAATCAAAACAAATGCAGTTAAGTGGGAGAGAGAATTAGTTCCTGTAGGTTCTGGAGTTAGAATCTCAGAGTCAGGAGAGACTTCAGATGTGACCTAGTCCAATCCATAGGATTTGGGGTCCAATGCTTTTTAGATTCTGCTAGAGAGAACTTGGCAAAACAAGGCTCCTTCCTATATAACAGATGAGAGGAATGATAGCTTCCAGTTATTCCTTGTCATCGTTGTAGGGAAGTATCACTGCTTGCAGAGGGAGGGTGGAAAAAGGGACTAGTCTACCTAGAATTGGAAGGGGTAGTCCTAGGAATAATAATAATGGCTGATAATAACAAAAACTATATAATACCATATACATTCTAATATGTACATATATGTGTATGCGTATATACACATACACATATATATCGAGAGAGACACACACAGACAGAGAGCATGCGCTGTATAACAATATAGTGCCTACTATGTTCCAAGAGCCATGCTAAGCATTTTACAATTATTATATCATTTGATCCTCACAACAACTCTACAAAGGTAGATGCTGTTTTTATCCCCATTTTACAGATGGGTAAACTGAAGCTGAGAAAGGTTAAGTGACTTGTCCAGGGTCACACAACTAGTAAGTATTTGAGGCTGGATTTGAACTCAAGTCTCCTGGCACTCTATCCATTGTACCACCTAGATACACCTAAGGTTGGGATTTCCATATGGGATGGAGAGAGAATAAATAACATATTGTGCTATAGCTTTTCAAGACTTGAACATCTTCTTCCCCACTCTGGGTCAATTTTTGAACTTGTATTCTCATCACTTTCTTAAAACTCTGATGAAAGAATATGTACATTATGTTTTTGAGACTTGTAAATATCTTAACCTGAGCAAAGCTTTGGTGGCCCCATGCTGTTATACATCTACTTACTTACTTTGTCAAAAGTAAGTAACTTACTGTTGTCAAGTACACAATTTTGCCCCAAACTGGGTGATATCACAAATTTAGAAAGGATTTGTTTTCTTTAAAAAGTGCTGGAATAGGGACGGCTAGGTGGCACAGTGAATAGAGGTCCTGGAGTCAGGAGGAACTGAGTTCAAATCTGACTTGAGATACTTAACACAAAAACTAGCTGTGTGACCTTGGGCAAGTCACTTAACCCCAATTGCCCTCCCCCCAAAAAAGGGTGCTGGAATAATCAAGTGTGAGTCAGATAATTATTTCTGAATAAGTAACTCAAAGTGCATACCTCATTGACAATAAGTCGCATCAGCAACAGACAGTAACATGTCCATAGAGCATGGACAGTACATCACTGTCATCTCCATTTCTGGTGAAGAATCAGAGAAGACAGAATTCAATCAATCAGCCTCAATTACCAAACCTTCCTTCCTGTTGATTTGTTATCCATCCTTTGTTTTCAAAGAGGACCAGTGACATCCCTTGATAGTAA
>NW_027186457.1:5784865-5853913 GCF_028583685.1 Petaurus breviceps papuanus | reverse complement strand
AAAATCCCGGACAACATCCTTCAAGAAATTATAAGGAAAACTGCGCTAATATCCTAGAACCTAGAGGGCAAAAGAGAAACTGAAAGAACTCATCAATCACCACCTGAAAGAAATACCAAAATGAAAACTCCCAGGAACATCATAGCCAAACTCCAAAGCTCCTAGATCAAGAAAAAAGTACTGCAAGCAACCAGAAAAAAAAAATAATTCAAACATATTTAAGTTTACAATTAAAGATTACATAGTTTTGGCATCTTCCACATTAAAGAACTAGAGGGCTTGGAATATGATATTCTGGAAGGTAAAGGAGTTCGTTTTACAACCAAGAATCAACTTACTCAGCAAAACTGAAGGGAAAAAAATGGATATTTAATAAAATAGAGAACTTTCGGGCAAATGTAACTAAAAGACCAGAACTGAATAAAGATTTGATCTTCAAATACAAGACTCAAGGGAAGCATAAAAAGGTACAAAAGAAACAAGAAAGAGAAAATAGAGGTTCAATAAAGTTAAACTGTTTATATTCCTACATGGCAGAATAACATTTGTAACTATTAAAAACTTTATTAATATAAGGACATTTAGAAGTAGTATACATAGACAGAGGGTGTGGATACAAGGTGACTTTGACGGGATGACACCCCAAAAAATAAAATAAAGGGATGAGAAAGAAGAGCACACTGGGAGAAAAAGTAGGGAGGAGGTAGAATGGGATAAGTTGTGTCACATAAAACAGGCATGAAAGAGCTGTTATAATGGAGGGGAAGATGGGGGAGGTGGTGGGCAAAGTTGAAACCTTACTCTCATCAGAATTGGTCCAAAGAGGAAATGACATACACACTCAGTTGAATACAGAAATCTATCTTACCCTATAAGGAAGTAAAAAGGGATGGGGATAAAAGAAGAAAGATGGGAACTGATAGAAGGGAGGGCAGATTGGGGGAGGTGGTGATCAGAAATAAAACATTTGTGAGAAGGGACAAGGTGAGGATGGAGAGAGAGAGAGAGAGAGAGAGAGAGAGAGAGAGAGAGAGAGAGAGGAAAAATATCATGGAAGGAAATACATAGTTATCATAACCATAAATCTGAATGTGTGAACTCACCCCAAAAATGGAAATGGATAGCAGAATGGATTAAAAAACAGACTCCTACAACATGTTGTTTACAAGAAACACGTTTGAAGTACAGAAATACACACAGAGTGAAGATAAGGGGCTAGAGTAGAATCTATTATGCTTCAGCTGAAACAAAAAAAGCAGGGTAGCAGTCATGATCTCAAACAAAGCAAAAACAAAAATAGATCTAATTAAAAGAAATAAGGAACAAAACTATATCTTGCTGAAAGGTACTATAGACAATGAAGTAATATGAATGCTAAACATGTACATAATAAATGGTATAGTATCCAAACTTTTGAAGAAGTTGAGTGAGCTACAGGAAAGAGACTATATATAAATAAACAAACAAACAAATCAATCAATGAATGAATAAATAGAAATATATAAATAAATATATTTAAATATGTATAAATATATAAAATAATAAATCTAAATAAAATAAAACGACACTAGTGAGGAACCTCAACTTTCTCCTCTCAGAACTAGATAAGTCTAACCAAAAATTAAACAAGAAAAAAGTTAAGGCAATAAATAAAATTCTGGAAAAGATGGATATGATAGATCTCTGGATAAAACTGAATGGAAATAGAAAGGAATATACCTTCTTCTCAGCAGTATATGACACTAAAAATCTCACAGTCAAAATAAAAGCAGACAGAAATGTATCCTTTTAAGATCATAATGCAACAAAAATTACATTCAATAGTGTGGAAATATAGATTTAAAATTAATTGGAAACTAAATAATCTAATCCTAAAAAATAAGCAAGTCAAAGAACAAATCATAGAAATAATTGATAATTTCATTAAAGAAAATGACAATGAGACAACATACCAAAATTTATGGGATACAGCTAAAGTGGTACTTAAGAGGAAATTTATATCTCTAAATGCTTACATTAATAAAATAGAGAAAGAGCAGATCAATGAATTGTGCATGCTACTGAAAAAAAAAAAAACTAGAAAAGAAAAAATTAAAATCCCCAGTTAAACGCCAAATTGGAAATCTTGAAAATTAAAGAGGAGATTAATAAAATTGAAAGTAAGAAAACCATTGATCTAATAAATAAAATTAAAAGCTGGTCTTACGAAAAAAATCAATTAAATAGACAAGCCACTGGCTAATTTGATCTTTAAAAGGGAAAGAAGAAAAGCAAATTATCAGTATCCAAAATGAAAGAGGTAAATTCACCACCAATGAAGAAGAAATTAAAACAGTTCTTAGAAATTTGCCTATTTTCTCAAATAGTTTATATAGTATTGGGATTTATTGTTCTTTAAATATTTTGTAGAATTTACTTGTGAACCCATCTGGCTTTGGGGATTTTTTCTTAGGATGTTCACTGAGGACTTGCTCAATTTCTTTTTCTATGATTGGTTTATTTAAGTATTCTATTTCTTCTTCTGTTATTCTGGGTAATTTATATTTTTGTAGATATTCATTAATTACATTTAGATTGTCAAATTTATTGGCCTACGATTGGAAATCTACCTGAGAAGACAAATCCAGGAACTATATGAACACAATTAAAAAACACTTTTCACACAAATAGTCAGATGTAAACAACTGGAAAAATATTAATTGCTCATGAGTTAGCCAAGCCAATACAATAAAAATGACAATTCTACCTAAATTAATCTATTTATTAAATGTCATGCCAATCAAACTACCAAAAATTATTTTATAGAAATAGAAAAAATAATAATAACTATTCATGTGGAAGAACAAAGTGTCAAAGATGAATCAACTAAAAAAAATTTGAAGGAAGGTGGTCTAGCCATACCAGATCTCAAACTGTTTTATAAAGAGATAATTATCAAAATAATCTGGTACTGACTAAGAAATAGAGTACTGGATCAGTGAAATAGATTAGTTATATAATACATTATAGTAAATTACCATAGTAATTTAGTATATAATAAACCCCCAAAATCCAAGCTTTTGGAACAAAAACTCAATATTTGACAAAAACTGCTGGGAAAACTGGAAAATATATGATAGAAACTAGGTAACCAATATCTCACACTATATACCAACATAAGGTCAAAATGGGTAAATGATTTACATGTAAAGGGTGATATGATACTATAAGTAAGTTAGGAGAGAATGTAATAGTTTTTTAGATCTATGGATAAGGGAAGAATTTAGGACCAAAGGAAATATAGAGAGCATTACAAAATATAAAACATCATTTTTATTATATAAAATTTAAATGTTTTTGCACAAACAAAAGTGTTTTACATAACTGCACGTGTATAAACTATATCATATTGTTTACCTTCTCAAAGAGGGAGTAGAGGAGGGAGGGGTAGAATTTGAAACTCAAAACTTTTTTAAAATGTTTAAAAATTGTTTTAACATGTAACTGGGAAGAAAATAAAGTGTTCCATATTTTAAAAAATTAAAATGGCTTTGGAGACACCCTTCATTTATTTTTAATTTTTGCTTTTTGGAGGGCAATTGGGGTTAAGTGACTTGCCCAAGGTCACATGGCTAGTTTTTGTGTTAGGTGTCTGAGGCCGGATTTGACTCCAGGGACAGCCCTCTATTCACTGAGCCACCTAGTCGCCCCTGGAGACACCCTTTAGAGGGAAAAAAAATCCTTTCCCAAAGTTTCCCAGTTAAAATACTGTAAACTGTTATTGTTTCTCTTTTATAGGACTGAGTCAGTTGCTAATTGCTGAAATAAATAGAAATCCATTGGAAGTCTCTGAAACAGAACTAATGTACCAACACACAGCTTGCATAATATCCTTCCTCCCTTGCTTTCTGGTGCTGGGGCCCAGATAACTTGCTGAGTGCTGTCAATTCTCTGTTGCCTCTCAGTTGCATGATCTTTGCCACTGTCTTCCAGATTTACCTTTACTTGTTTCATCAAGCTATCATTGCCAAAACTGAAAGGGGCCTAGGTTTGGATCGTTTGGAACTCCAAGTTGAGCATGAAACCAATCAATATATACAGGGGGACAAATAGCCAGGAAAAGACTTTTTGTAACGAATATGATAACTTATTGTCATATTTTCCCTCACTCAAGGAATGAACTTGAATATTGAGAAACCCTAAAGAAGGATGTATTTCCCTTCCAAATACTGCATACTTCATTTGTGCTTTCATTTACTAATGATCTTTCAGAAAACTTAAGAGTAATGAAGATACCCATCTCCTCAGTCTGCATTTTGTAAAGATGGCAATAAAGCACCACATATATCCAAACCATAAAACTAAAGATGAGATAAAAGTTTGTACCATGCATGAATTCTGGCTCCTTCTCCTTGACATTGCTCTAGAGTTGGAAGGGATTTCAGAGGCCACTTAGCCCAAATCTTTAATTTTGCACATGAGGAAACTGAGGTCATGGAGGTTAAGTGATTTGTCCAAGGTTGAATGGTTACTATCAGAGGTAGGGTTTGAACGCAGGTGATCTAACAAGTGGATGCAGAGTACTATCCCAGGAAGACACAAAATACTAAATGGTAATGAGAGTAATAAGTGTCTTTTTACTCAGAGGGAAAAAAAAATTGTTGAGGATGGATGGGAGGGAATGACAATGGAGCAGAGGGCAGTTTGACTTCAGGCACCAGGACTGGAACACCTTATCCCCTATTCCTTGGAAGTCTGGTGAGGGAAGGCAAGAACCCCTGGGAAAAGGCATCATAGCGTCTGAAGGAAGAAGAACCCTTAGATGTTGGTGCTATGAAGAAAAGCCCTGGTCATCCTTATCCAGGTCCAGGATGGTAGTAGAAATGCCAGGTTATAAAGCCTGGAAACCTAAAGAAAGGAGCTCGAGGGGGTGGAAGCTGATGCAAAGATTATTCTGTACCACTTCTCCTATTGCAAATAGCCTATCTGTAACCCCTTACACTACTTTAGAAATGAGGCCTTTCTCAGAGATAATGCCAGCCTGGCATTTCGCATGATTTACTCTGTATATATGTTAAATAAATAAGGTGACAATCTACAGCCTTGATGTGCTCCTTTTCCAATCATAAACCAGTCCATTGTTCTATGGTCAGTTCTAACCGTTGTTTCTTGGGAATCCAGGTTTCTCAGAAGACAAGTAAGATGATTTGGTACTCCCATCTCTTTGAGGACTTTCCACATTTTGTTGTGATCCACATAGTCAAAGGCTTTCATGTAGGCAATGAAGTAGAAATAGATGCTTTTCTAGAACTCCATTGTATTCTCCATAATCCAGGGAATGTTGGCAATTTTATCTCTAGTTCCTCTGCCTCTTTGAAAACCAGTCTGCTCTTCTGGTAATTCTCAGTTCACATATTGGGAAGGCTAACTTGCAGAATCTTAAGCAAAACGTTGCAAGCATGTAAAATGAGTGTAATTATTTGGTAATTTGCACTTTCCTTGGCATTGCCCTTCTTTAGGGGTGGGACATAAACTCATCTTTTCCAATCCATGGGTCATTGTTGTGCTTTCCAGCTAGGTTTTAGGAGAAATCTAAAGTTAAATAAGATCCCTGCCTCCAGGAGCTTAGAATATGTAGGACATATAAGACATAGATACCATTTCCTACCTTACATAGAAATATAATGCAAAATAGAACGGTATAAGAACTGAACCTATAATTTCACTGGCACAGGAAATTTTGGGGTGAGGAAAATTCTACCAATACAGGTTTGTACCTTTGCCCCAAATTATAGGCTTAGCATGTTGCCTAGAGCACTGAAAGGTTAAATGATTTGTTTAGGGCTATTTGGTCAGTATCTGTCAAAAGCAGGATTTGAGATCTTTCTGTTCTCAAGGCCTAGTCTCTACCCACTATTCCACAATGCAAAATACAATATGACAAATTCAGAAAAGGCAATACAAGCAACGTGCTATGGGACTTCTAAGGAGGAAAAAAAATCATTTCCAAATGAGGGAATCAGAGAAAACTTCATGGAAGCGGTAACATTTGTCCTCAGTCTCTAAGGTTTGAGGAAAATGTTTCAAATATAGGAAAGAGTGTGATTAAATAAAGGTAGGGAACCAGAAAAGCACGAAATATGTTCAGGGACCATAACATACATAAAAGAGAATGTTATGAAAGAAGGTCAGAAATGTCTCCTGGAGCCACATTGCAGAGAAACCTGAATGCTAGGCTAAAGCTCTGGGCAGAATAAGTGGCACTGAAAAACTTTTTAAAATGTCAGTATTTAGTAGCAGGAAGCTCATTAACAAGTTGGTCATTAAGTCATGAATTCTTTGGCCATAGATACTTAGGAAACAGATAAAGATTTCAAATGGTCCCTAGTCCTGGGTAATCTCATTTTACTTCAACAGTGACAGGAGCAAAGGAGGACTAAAAATGCTAAATATAAAACCTTATTTAGATCACCACCAAACAGCAATGTTTGGAATACAAGACAATCCCTAGGAAGGTCCCTTAGGCTCCAACAAAGTCTATATGTGTAATCCTATGATCCTACAGAACAAATGAGTGGTATAGGCAGTGTTTTAAGAGGGAAAGCAAGGGAATGATGTGTGTTTGTGCACATGTGTGTGAGTGAGTGAGACAGTTGAGAGAGACAGAGACAGAAAGACTGAAACAGAGAGAAGAAAGATATGGAGAGACCAGAAAGATACAGAGACAGGAGCAACAGACAAAAAGACAAAGAAACACAGAATCAGAAAGACTGAAGCTGAGAGACACAGGGAGAGAATAGATAGAGACCAAGGAGATGGAGAGAAAGAGAGGAGAAAGAGGAAAGATAGAAGAAAAAGAGACAAGAGAGAGGAGAGGAGAAAGGAAGGAAAAGAGAGGGAAGGAAAGATAGTGGGAACAGAATAAGAGGGGAGGGAGAAAAAGAGAATAGAGGGGAGGGAGGAGGAGAAAGAGGAAATAGAGAAAAAGAGCAGGAAGGGAGAAAAAGGGAGAGAAAGGGAAGAGAGAGAGAGAGAGAAAGAGAGAGAGAGAGAGAAAGGGAAGAGAGAGAGAGAGAGAGAGAGAGAGAGAGAGAGAGAGAGAGAGAGATTGAGAGAGAGAGAGAGAACCTGGGTTCCCTGGCTCTGCTACTTACTATCTATGTATCTGTGTGATCTTGGGCAAATCGTTTCACTCTCTGGTCTTCAAGTTCTTCATCTGTGAAATAAAAAGTCTGACTCTACCCACCTACCCCAGCTCATTTCTCTATCTTTAATTATTCAAGTTACATTAAGGACTAGTGATTTGATGTGTTACTCTTTCCAGGGGTATTTGTCTTTAAAATGGGGCACCAGACTCCTTTGGCATGCTGCCTATTCAACTATACATAAAGCTGACCCCATTGGTCTGGGTCTGGTTTATAATTTTTTGGAGAATGTTAAACAATAATAAGAAGCGTTTGCCTCCCCTTCAAGGCATTTTGAAGTCCTCAGAGGAAAAGAACTACAGCGCATGCAGGATATTTTTAAACCTCTTTATGCAAAAGTTAAATTGGCACAACTATTACATACTATGCACTTTAAATGGCCATTTTTAACCTTTTCCTGGGGAATCAAGCAAAAGTTGGTTGGTCACCTCTTAGAAATGTTGTGGAAAGGATCCCTATATAAGAATGAGGTTGGACCAGATTATAGTGAAAAGAATATTGGAGTGGAAATCAAGACCTGGGTTCTAATCTTAGCCCTAACTGTAAACTTGGGCAAGTTGCCTGACTTTTAGGAGCTTCAGTTTCCTCACATGTAAAATTAAGAAGGTCCCTCCCAGTTCTGGGTCTATGAAATTGTATATGACCTTGGGAAAGTAACTCTACTTCACCTCCACTGGCAGGTGGGAGTGGATAATGATCTCATCAAACTCTGTAATTCCGTAAGTCTGAGACTCTATACTCCCATGAACTGTTTTTCTTGATCAGCATCAATGTCAACATTTATTTTTGCTAAAACAACATAAAAATCTTATCTTTAAATTATGTGGTTTTTAAATGTCATCACATGAAGCCCGCTGCCCGCCCTCTGACAGAGAAGTGAAGGGCTCAAGCGCCTACGGAAAGAAAGCTTTTCGGCCATGGCCAATGGGAGAGTTTGTTTCATTTGACAAGTCATGTTTGTTGTAAGATTCTTATTTTTCTTTTATTTGGGGGAGGGAGAGAAAGAGGAAAGAGAGAGAAAGTGGATTTTCATTCATCAAAAAAAAAATAAATAGCTGAGTTGTGATCTTTATTTATGGAAGGAGTTTCTCATGTTGATAAAATCACAAATCCAATGTATTTATGTTGTACTTTTGGTTTTGTGCTTTTCTTAGACTTAGAGTTGCCTGACACTGAGAGGGTCAGTGACTTTCCCAGGTCACATTGCCAGTAATGGTCAGAGGCAGGATTTGAATCTGCTCTTGCTGACTCCAAGTTCATCTCCTACCTTTCCATCTCTCATGCTGTCTCACACAGTCTTTCCCTCTGAATGTCCCTCTGTTTGTATATATGTATACATATATGTGTGTGTGTACATACGCATAAATGTAGGTAGATATGTGTATGTATGTATACATACTCACATAGATAGATACTTTGCTTTACAAAAGAAATGAAATTAAAAACTTAGAGGAAGAGAAAGTTCTTTGCTGCATGGTAGGTAGCCAGATTTTTTGGATGAAGAACAAATCCTTGCTTATTGTGAGTGTCATTTATTTTCATTTTCATGGTTGATTATCGATTTTCCATAATGTTACCAATAAGACAGTCACAGTTCATGGCAGTTTTCCCATTTTAGTATCAATGGAACTTGTTTTAAAGGTAATTATTAATCCTCATCTGTCACTATAACATCTCATCTGTTTATGGGCTTGTTATCATTCTATGCAATGAGATGATTTCTTATAAGGCATACACTGACCTAAAGGTGGTTTATGGATCCAGAAACGGATGTTATCAGTAATAGTTAACAATGAGCTCGTGCCCAACATTATCCCCAGTGCTGCCTATTCAACATTATCTCAAATATTTCATATTCAGTATAAACTAAAACTAAAGCTAGATGGCACAGTGTATAGAACACTGGGCTTGGAATCAAAAAGGCTTCATGAGTTCAAATCCTGCCTCAGACATTTACCAGCTGTGAGACCCTGGGCAAGTCACCTAATCCCATTTACCTCAGTTCTTCCTCTGTAAAATGAGCTAGAGAAGAAAATGGCAAACCACTCCAGTGTCTCTGACAAGAAAAACCCAAAAATATGGTCACAAAGAGTTAAACACAATAACATACAAACTAAAACAGAAGAAAATCTTTATTGCTTCATATAAGGTGTAAAACTATTTCCTCTGTCTATGGGAAAAATTATAGTCCTAAAAATTGAAATTGGAGTCACACTTCAAGTGGATGTTTCCTTGCAGTTTATTTTACATTGCCAAATAAACATGAGCCAACCCCCTTAGGTTAAGTGACTATACATTACTGGGTTTTTTGAGCTAAAACAGAAATCCAGTAAAAAAAAAAAACAAACAAAACCTACTTACATCTAAGAACTTTTGTTAAGCCTCTAAAAGCCAAGATATCACTTGCTTTTCTGAAAATCATTTTAAGAAAAAAATAGCTAAATATTCTCAGTTGTATTCATTCATAAGCAGTTATTTAAATTCCATAGACATTAGGTATGTACTATGTGAAAGACTCTGCGAGAGACCTATTGGGACTCTCAGGAACCGACTTTGCCATCTCTGGCAGCGCTATAATCATGGCTGACACCTTGTTGCTGTCCTATTTCCTCCGAAAAGTAATTTGAAAACTGCACTAAGCATGGGACTAAAATGCCCTTTGACCTAAAAATCGAGCTGCTAGGTCAATACTCAGTCATAACAAGTCCCATACATGCCAAAATATTTATAGCAGCATCTTTTGTAGTGGTAAAGAAATAGAGATAAAGTAAACATCCATTGACTGTGGATGACTCACGAAGTGTGGCACAAGCTGGAATATTGGAATAATAATGGAATACTATTGTAATGCAAGAAATTCTCAATACGATGAATATAGAGAAAAAAGAAACATGGGAAGAGATATATACTAATGCAAAGTATTAGTAAGGAGAACCAGGAAGAAAAATATACACAGTTTCTACCACAGTGAACATGAAATAAATAATAACAAAACAAATGAAATGGAGTGAACTGAAATAATAATTATCAAACCTGGCTCCAAAGCAGAGATATGAGAATGCAGAGCTCTCCCTTCCCTCGCTGAAGGAACTGGACACATTTAGCCTGGTAAACAGAATCCTTAGGAGGGATATGATAGTTATCTTCAAGTTTTTGAAAGGCTGCCATGTTTTGCATGGCTCCAGAAGACAGAATCCTGAGGAATGAGGGCAAATTTCAAACAGACCCTTTTAGTTCTGGGTTCAGGAAAATTCTTCACAATTCCAAACATTAAATGGGATGTTTCACGAGGTTTTTCATCAGTCAGTGAATGATCTCTATTAAGTGCTTCCTATAAGTTAGGCATTATGCTAAGCATTGGGGAACAAAGAAGACCAGGGCGGGGGAAATTGTTCCTGTTCTCAAGGAACTCTCATTTTAATGGGGGAAATGACAGTGAATATTTACTACCGTGTTTCCCCGATAATAAGACACTGTCTTATTAATTTTTTTTGGACAGAAAAACACCAGAGGGCTTATTTTCAGGGGAGGGCTTATTTTAATGAACATTGACAGCAATTTTAATAAACAGGTAAATGTGAACAAAATAATGTACCTTTATTCAATAAGCAAATCACTGGGGAAGAACAGGATGATGCGCTCACTGCTGTAGCTCTGATTGGATGCAGCTCGGAGCGTGGCGTGTGTTTCACCGGGGGGGGGGGGGGGGGACGGTGCATACAGAGGGTACCATAATGTAGCGTGTAGCACAGGGGATCACCTTCACTACAGTAGCAATCTCAATAGGGCTTATTTTCGGGGGAGGGCTTATTTTAGAGGAATCTTACATAGTAAGGGGAGGGCTTATTTTTGGGATAGGTCTTATTATCGGGGAAACATGGGTAGGTAGATACAGCAGTAGAAATCAAAGATCATTTCAGAGGGAAATCATTGGAGTAATGGGGTCAGGAAGGAAAAGACTTATCCTGGAAGGTGTGATTTGAGTTGGGTCTTGAAGGAAGCCAAGGAGGACAGGCATGGAGGACAGACACAATGTTGAGTGTGAGGAACAGCAAGGCTGATAAAGCTGAATCGTAGAATGTGTGAGGAGGAGTAAAATATGAGAAGATGAGAGAGGGGGGAAAGGGTCATGCCATGAAGGATTTTAAATGCCAAACAGAGGAGTTTTTCATATTTAAGTCTGGAGACAATAGGGAGCCTCTAGAATCTGTTGAGCAGGGGTGAAATGGTTAAACCTGCATTTCAGGAAGATTAGTTTAGCAGCTGAGTATAGCCTGGATGGGAAGGAGAGACCTGAGGCAGGGAAACCAATTAAAAGGTGATTTCAATAGTCTGGGCATGAGGTGATGAGGTCTTGATTGGGGTTAGTAGCTGTGTGAGTGGAGAGAAGAAGGAATCAGAAACAACAGGTGATAGATTCTCCCATCTTGAAGGTCTTTGAGCAGAATGTGGTTGACCACTTGTTGGAGATGTTACAGTGGGTATTCCTTTCATGATGAATGTGTTGGATAAGATGGATGCTTCTAATTCTCAATTTCTGTGATTCTGTTATTTGCAAGTATAGGAGGGCTAAGAGTATGGAATGCTGCATAAATACCAGACTTGACTGATGTGTTGGTTAATTTTATCAAACTATTTTTCTACTTTGTTATTAGGGGAGGATTCCTTAAAAGGAGAGCACTGGCCCTCAACAGAGCTTGGGGGAGGGGGGGTGGAGAAATGGCAATATCTGCAACAGAGATTAACATGGAGAAAATATGGTGCCTTTGCCTCCACTCAAGTCCTCCTCTAATACCCCCGAGGGGCGTGGAGGTGACCCTGAGTTCTTGAAAGCTATACCTGCTGAATGCAAGCCTTGGTCAGTCCTACCACACTGGAGAGTCTTTGAACACATACTTAGAAACAGACTCTGTATTTGTTATCTAAAGACCAGACAATGCTGAGAGAGCAAGACTCAACCCTAGGCTGGTTGCAGGCTAATGAGTTTTTCTGTCACAGAAACTCACAAGCATCTGCTATAGCATCAATAGAGGAAGCAAGTGGGTGCAGTGGTAGAGTTTTGACCTTGGAGTCAGGAAGTCCTGAGTTTGAATCTCACCTCAGATATTTACTAATCCTGTGACCTTACACAGAGTCATTTAATCTCTCTCAGCTTCAATTTCCCTGTCTGTAAATTGGGGGCAGTTAGGTGGCACAGGGGATAGAGCCAGTCCTGGAGTCAGAAAGACTCATCTTCCAGGGTCTCAAATCTGGCCTCAGACACTTAGTAGTTGTGTGACTCTGGACAAATCACTTAACCTTGTTTGCCTCATCTGTAAAATGAGCTGGAAACCATTCTAGTATCTCTGCCAAGAAAACCCTAAATGGAGTCATGAAGAATCAGATATGACTAAAAAACAATTAAACAGCAACAATAAATTAGATATAAAAGCAGCAACTGCTTCACAAGGTTGTTGTAAGGATGAGAGCACTCTGCAAATCTTAAAGCAGTATATAAATGTTAGCTATTACTATTAAAGGGATCAGTATCTAGGAGATGTCTTCAGCTACATTACAGGTCTTAGAAGCAAGTGGTTTTAATAGGGTACATAGTTCTAAAATGTATTCAGAATTCAGGAATTATTGTTCCTTTTACTACTTGGGGGCAAATTTTCTGCATATTTTTTCTTTTAAATTTTTTTCTACAATAAAGCATTTGATATGTCTCAATTTCTTCCTTCCCCCAACACACTCACACACACACACACACACACACACACACACACACATACACATACACATACACACACATAGGGAAAAAGAAAAGGAGAATGCTTGTAACATGCATAGTCAAGGAAAACAAATTTCCACAATGGTCATGTCCAAAAATATATATCCCATTCTGCATATTTAGTCCATCACATCTCTGTTAGAAAGGGATAGCTTTCATTCATTTTCCTGCAGTTTCTCCAACCTTCATAATTTTCCTTT
The DNA here is from genome assembly GCF_028583685.1 of Petaurus breviceps papuanus. Classification (NCBI taxonomy): domain Eukaryota; kingdom Metazoa; phylum Chordata; class Mammalia; order Diprotodontia; family Petauridae; genus Petaurus; species Petaurus breviceps. The sequence goes on along the minus strand of NW_027186457.1, from coordinate 5,840,759 downwards.
TTTTGTTAACTTTGCCAACTAATGGGTAACAGGTGGAAGTTCACTTTTGTAATAGATTTGTATTTCTCTAATTATTAGTAATTTAAAACCTTTTCAAAATACAGTTGTTAGATTTCTTCTTTTGAAAAATGCCTGTTCATATCCTTTGACAATTTATCTATTGGGAAATGGATCTTGTTCCTATAAATTTTTATCAGTTCCTTATATATCTTGGATATGAGACCTTTATCAAATAAACATGTTACAAAGAACTTTTCCTAGTGAAATATTTTCCTCCTAATTTTAACTGAAGAGGTTTTGTTTATTCAGAAACTTTTAAACTTTATATAATCAAAACTGTCTCTTTTATATTCTGTGAGCCTTTCTATCCTTTTTTGGGGGGGTTCATGGATTTTTTTCCTATCTATAGATTCAAAATGTAATTTTTCCAACTTCCTTCTCAAATTTGTTTATTTCACCTTTTATGTCTATCATTTGGAACTTATCTTGATATATAGTGTGATATGTTGGTCTACATCTAATTTCTACCTGAAGTCTCCTTTCCAATTTTCCCAGTAGTTTGTTAAATATTAAGTCCTTATCCTGGTAGCTGATGTATTTGGGGTTATTTAACACAGGGCCATTAGGTTGGCCCACTCCTATAAATTGCATACCTGCCTCTATATCAGGCTTGCACAACCTGCAACCTGCCAAAGGATTTTGGGTGGCCCATGAAAAATGTAGTTTGGTGGGGGAGGGAGGTCCTTGGGGCTACCCAAAACCCTTTGATGGGCTTCAGGTTGTGCAGGCCTGCTCTACATAATCCTTTGATAGTTTGATTGGAATGAACTGGATAAATAAATTAATTTGGATAGTTTTGTCATGTTTATTATATTGGCATAGCTAACCTATTTTTGCATATCTTAAGCACTTTATTTCCATTTTCAAGATTCTTCCTCAGCTAGTTTGTAGCTTAATCAATGCCTTTTCAATTAAACTCCAACAATGTGTAGAATTTGGTCACCAAAGCCAAGCTTTTTTCTCTGAGTTCATTTTCAGAAGCAGGAGGAGGATGGGCTGCAAGGTTTAAGAAATGGTAATATATAGCATTAGCAGTTTTTTTGGAAATGACCAGTTCTAAGATCCTTATAGTGATGACTGGAGTAATAAAATAATATACTATTATGGACCTTAGAGATGATCTAAGTTAATATACCCTCATTTTACAATTAAGAAGCTGAGGCCCAGAGGGGCAGTAACTTGCAGGTTAGTGGCAGAACTGGAATGACACAATTCTTCTGGCTCCCAGGCCAATGCTTGTTCCACAAAATAATTTTTCAGCTTTCTGCTCTCCTGAATCTTGGCTTTTTCCTTCACAGAATATGTAGTAGCATATAATAAGCATGAAAAAATAACACTCAGTGAGAGATTTTTCTTAGTCTTGCTCTTCATAATTTATATGTTTGCCCCACTTGCCTTGAAGGAACTCAAAAGTGGGTGCTAATTGCAACAACAACAAATCAGAAACAGCTGGATGAGTTGTGCTTTCTTGCAAGCCAAAGAGACAGCCCCCAGTTCGCCTAGGATCAATGGTCTTTCTTAGATGTCTGCACTTCTTCACATCACATACTATTTTTACTGCTCAGTCTTGCCTCTTAGTTCATTTCATGGCTATCAGAATAATAAGCCGGATATGCAAGAGTTCATTTTTACCTTGAATAGACTGATCCTGATTTTTCATGGCTTTTTGGGTCATTTCTGAATGTAATTACTTGTGGTAAAGGGGTGGAGGTGACCAAATTAGAAATGACATCATGAGTGCCAGTCGTATAATTTTGTAGAAGCTGGTAGTTGGCAGATAGAGGTTCAGCTTTGGGGTCTGGAACACCTGAGGCCAAGTCCTCCTTCAGACAGATATTAACTTTGGGACAAAGCCACTTAACCTCTCAATGCCCTCAGGCAATGCTGGCTCTAAATTGTGCTGGTCCTTCATTTTCTTTTTTCCTTTTTGGAGGAGGGAGGGCAGGGCAATTGGGGTTAAATGACTTGCCCAAGGTCATACAGTCATAAGTGTTAAGTGTCCAAGGCTGGATTTGAACTCAGGTCCTCCTGACTCCACGGCCATTGCCCTATTCACTGTGCCACCTAGCCACTTGTCCTACATTTTCAAAGAGGACCTTGGCATCAGAGAAATGATGCCATAACTTGCAGTTGACTTTGATTTGAGCGAAGGTCACCGGCCTCACTTTCTCCTCCAGAGCCACTTCTAGCTCTAAATTACAGACAAGTTAATCATCTACATATGTGGAAGGACTTCCACAGTTGGACTTCCACACGCTGTAGGTTAGGACAAAAGAAGATTTTTATTTTATCTTGAATTGTGTTATGCTCATTTCTCGTCCCTGCTTCATGAAATAGTAAGGCATTCTGAGATCAGGTAAGGGCAAGAACAAATTTCTTTATCTCTGTATTCTCCACAGAACCTTGCAGAGTGACTTGTAAAATGTGCAGCATATTGTAGCTACCTAAAATTAATAAGGTGCCTGCTTTCATGAAGCTCTAGCAGACGAACAAATGAATGCTGAATTATGATAAATACATGTTTCAGAACATGTTCCTGTAAACATGAAAACAGTAACAATTTTTATATCTTCAAGGTTATACGCCATAGGAAGAAATAAATAGTAATAGAATATATTAGAAATAGAGAATAAAGAAATAAAGGTAAAAAGCACAGGTTTCATTTTGGGATTTAATTTTATTTGTTAGTTTTTCCTGAAGGGTGCCTGACTAGAAGCAAATTCCCATTACCAGGAAATAATAAAATAAGAAGTTTCTCAGAGGAAAGCAGGCAGATTATGTGGTTAAAGATAATAGGATTTAGGACTGGAAAGCATCTTAAGAATCAAGAAATCCAACCCTCTCATTTTACAAATGAGGAAACTGAGGCCCAGAAAGGTTTAAGTGATGTCTCCAAGGTCACAAATATAAGTGGTAGGGCAAGGATAGGAACCAAAGTCCTTTAAACCCAAAGCCATTTGTAATAAATATCAACAGAGCTCGGGTTTTATATTTATTAGGATGAAATGGATGAGGGGTTCAGGAAACAAATCATCCACTTGGGCCAGAAGTACAATACAACAATTTTAGGGGACTTCAATTATCCAAACACCTGTTGGATTTCTCCATCTGCTTTGCTTATGATGTTGGCTACATTGATTTTGTTTGTACAAAAACTTTTAATGTAACAAATTCTCCATTTTACACCCCCCTCTGCTCTCTCTCTCTTCTTCATAAATTGTGTGCCTATCCACGAGCCTGATGGGTAACATGCTCCATGTTGCTATGGGTAAAATAATCTTTTGGTGATTTAACTGAGCTGGCATTGAGCATTCAGATCAGCTGGGGAAGATCACCACGTGCTCACAGATGCCATGGGAGTCTCTCTCACAGCCGCCTCCTGCAGGGTGACCTACAGGACCGCCAACAATTTCTTCGGGGTGACTTCACATCCTGCTGCTCTGCCCAATTTATCAAGTGCTTCAACTTTTTAATTGAGTCTTTAGGATTTTCCAAATTTATCATTTCCTCTTCTGATTCCTTCCATTTCCTTTTCTTCTTTCCTGGTTACAGCGAGGGTTTAGCTGGCACTGAGATTCAGGTGGTTTTCTGAACTCTGAGTGGAGGGACCTCCAGGCCTCCTCCCCTCCCCCACAGCCACAGCCAGGTCCCTGACCATGCTGTCCCCTGGGATACTGGCAGTCATTGGGTGTGCCCTGCCCTCCTCCCCAGAGGCTGCCGCCCAACCAGTCTGGAAGCACCGCTAGGAAGACTGGCCATGAGGTGTGAGGTCAAAGGTCGTGAGGCCTTGAGGTGAAAGTTCATGGGGCCCTAGGTGGAAGGTCAGGAGCTGACCTTTCTGGAGGTCTAGGTCACCTCCCACTCCGCTGGCTGCCACAGGGCCTGTGGTTTGTTGATTCAGAGAAGACAGCCTGGAGGTGTCTATGCTTCCCCTCATCCCCCCCCCCCCCTCCTGGAGGCCCTCTCCAGTTATCTTAGCACCCCTCTGCCCCTTTGTTTTTGCTGCTCTAGGCTCTCTTTGACTCTGTCTGTGGAGGAAACCTGGAGAGCCTGGAATTTCCTTACCCTTCGCTCCCACTCTCCCGGGCCCCATGGGGGTTTTCTGGGCAGAGACCCTGGAGCCGTTTCCTGTTTTCTTCTCCAGCTCATTTCCCATGTGGGGAAACTGAGGCAAACGGGGTGAAGTGACTTGCCCAGGGTCACCCAGCCAGATTCCAACCCGTGTCCCGTTCCCTGCGCCCGCGGGCTGCCACGTCCTGTTTCCTCAGCACAAGAACCCTGAGCAGTGGCCGGGGTGCTGTGCCTGGCTTTCCCATCCCCCCGCCTCCGCCCTCCCCCAGTCAGCACCCCCACAGAGCGGGCCGGGCTTCCGGGCCGGGGTGTGCTGACGTCTGGCCTCTGTAGGTTTCTGCTTGCGCGGACGCATGGCGTCCCTTTCAAAGCTGAGGCTTTACCTGGATCCGCTGCACGACCCGGGACGGCGGGGTGCCCCGTCCTGACTTCTACAGCCCACACCGGGGAAACTGAGGCGCGGCTCGTCCCCACAGGTCATTTACCTCCTGAGTCTGTTTAACGGTGACCCGAGTCCCCCGCGGGCCGAGGCGGTAACAGCCGGCCTCCTATTAGAACGACACTTGGGGGCTTTTCCGGCCCGTCACACCTATCTTTAACTCTTTAAAAACCCGCTTCTCCGTTGTATGAGGGGGAGGGGAAGGAGCCGCCTGTGGGAAAGCCCCCCGGCGGCCGCGGCCCATTTTACAGACGAGGAAACTGAGGCGGGGGGCCTTCCCGCCCCCGGGCCCCGGCGCCACACTTACCTCCCCCCTCCTCCGCCTGCCCTCCGTAGCACCCTTCCCCGACTACCAGAGACCGCGACCCCCCAAGAGCAGCCAGAGCCTTGAACGCCGGCAGCAGCGCCTCCTTCGGTCCGGGTTCTGAGCGAACGAGGCTCAGATGGGCGAGAGTCGCCCCCACGGACTGAAGCTGCTTTTTTTTTTTTTTTTCAACTCTAGTTTAATTCTTTTAAAGCCTAAGTTACTTTCAGGGCTGGTGTCTCTCAGGGTCAGAAGAGCTTGGATACTGAGAAGGGAAGCGAGGTCAGGGCCACGCCTGGAGCTTTGTAAGGGGGTCACCCGGCCTGGCCAACTGGCCGCCCTGATCTCGGCCCACGAGCTGCTCCCAAGCTGCCCGCCCCCACCCCCATCCCCCAGGCCTCCCCTCCCCCACCTTCACCTCCATTCCCCCGCCCCTCTCCCGCCCGGGACCAGATCCGATTCTCGCTCTCACTCCCTCTTATTTCCCTGTGCTTCCTTCAGGTTGCTAGGGAACCAGACTGCCCGGGTAGCCTGCTGAAGTCCGCGATGGTCCCCGCACAGGAACTGGGGATGTGGATCACTTGAGGGATTAGACTTTTAACTGTTGGCTGCTGGGCAGAGCTTTAGGGCGGGAGAACATTAGGGAGACTGCTGGGGATGACACTGAAGTGACCTTGTTAGACAAAATTAGAGAGAGGGCCTGCTGTGGCAGAAGGAATGTTAGATGGCCCTGGGTTCAAATCCTGCCTCGGACACTTATCAGGTGTGTGACCATGGGTGAATTTAATCTCCTTCGTCTTTACTTTTCCTATCTGTGAAAAGGGGAACGTAAGTAAGGTGGTGTAGTGGATTGAGAAATGGGTTTAGAATCAGGAAGGCTTACCTTCTGGGGCCTCAAATCTGACCTCAGATACTTACTAGCTGTATGACTCTGAGTAAGTCATTTCACCCAGTTTGTCTCAATTTCCTCATCTGTAAAATGAGCTGGAGAAGGAAATGGCAAACCACTCCAGTATCTTTGCCAAGAAAACCCAAATGGGGTCACAAAGAGTCGGACACATCTGAAATGGCTCAACAACAACAAATACTTGTACTCCCTCACAGATATCAACAAAACAATAAGCAGCATTTATGCAGCACTTGCTGTATGCAAGGCTTAGCTTTTATTTATTTAGCAGCATTTATTAAGCACTTACTGGGCACTGGGGATACAAAGGTAAAAATGAAATGGTACTTTCCCTTAAGGAGTTTACATTTTCCTGACGGTAAACAACATCTACACATGTAAATAGGTAAATGTGTGTGTGTGTGTGTGTGTGTGTGCGCGTGTGTGTAAATTCAAGATAATTTTAAGGGGAGGTGCTCACATCTGGGTAGGCGTAGGAATGACCTCATTTGGAGGTGGCTGTTAAATTGAACTTTAAAGGAAGATGGAATTCTAAACTACAGAGGTGAGGAGGTGATCAAATCCAAATACAAATCCAAATGCAAAAAGTATGGAGGCTGGAGATGGAAGATTGTGTGTCATGAATAGCAAGAAGGCCAGTTTGGCTGAATTATAAAGAATGTAAAGGTAAAAAAAAGTATAATTGCCCTAACAATGCTTATGATACAATAGGGGATAAGATATACATACAGATAATTACAGTGTGTATATATTATAGGATAAGCACATTGGAGTAGTACAACACAAAATGACATCTGAGGAGGAATGTTGCTGGGGACTTCAAGTAGATGGCATTTGATTTGGGCTTTAAAAGATTACTAGTGGGGGGGCGGAGCCAAGATGGTGGCATAAAAGCAGGAAAACTCTGTGATCTCCCCCCATAGCCACCTCAAATACCTATAAAATATGACTACACAAATTTTAGAGCTACAGAACCCACAAAGTGACAGAGAGAAAGAAACCTCCAACTGAAGGCAGCCCAGCAGGCAGACAGGAAGGGTTCATCACAGCACACTGAGAGCCAAACCCAGCCCCACGTGAGCCCATGGTTTTAGTCTCAGAGCAGCCCCAACCAGCAGCAGCTGGAGCAAACTTTTTTATGGGAGTGTATCACCAGGAGCTGTGGTGGTTTCCAGAATTATCAACCCATAAATGCCAAAGGAAAAGTATCAGTGTAGAACTCTGTTGGAACTGCAGGGGACAGAGGCATGGTCTGGCCTCTGCCCCAGGAGCGAGAAGCAACAGAGGTGGTGTGGCTGGGCAGCCACTGCCTCCACCTGGCTGCTCCAGAGCTCCTGGCCTGCAGATCATAGAGGGGCCAAGTGGACCATTCAGAGGGGAATCACTCTTGCTTTGACCTGCCTGGATCTGGATCTTGGTCTTGGGTGGTGGTCCTGAGGTGTGTGACCAGTGAGCCAGAGCTTGTGGGGGCTGTAGAGATGGCATCCTCCTAATAGCTCTGGCAGCTGTGAAAACCCCAGCGATTTGGGACAAAGCTCTTCTCTCTGGAAGCAGAGCTCTATTGTTGCAAAGAGCTCCAAAGTCAAGTAATTGAATGGCAATATGAGCAAGCAAAGGAAGCAAACCAAGCACAGTAATCCAACTTTAGATTCCTTTTTTGAGGACAAAAAGGATCAAAGCATGGAACCCAGGGGAAGACAATGAAGTCAGAACTCCTGCTTCAAAAGCTTCCAAGAAAAATATGAATTGGTTACAGGCCATGAAGGAGCTCAAGAAGGATTTTGAAAATCAAGTAAGAGAAGTGGAGAAAAATCGGGAAGAGAAATGAGAATGATGCAAGAAAATCAGAGAGTCAACAACCTGACTGAAGAAAATACACCTTAAAAAATAGATTAATTCAAATGGCAAAAGAGGCCCAAAAAAGCCAATGAGGAGAAGAATGCCTTAAAAAGACAAATTTGCCAAATGGAAAAAGAATTTCAAAAGCTCACTGAAGAAAATAACTCCTTCAGAATTAGATTGGAGCAAATGGAAGCTAACGAGTTTATGAGAACTCAAGATACTATTAAACAGATCCAAACAAATTAAAAAATAGAAGAAATATCTCATTGGAAAAACCACTCACCTGGAAAATAGATCCAGGAGAGATAATTTAAAAATTTTTGGACTACCTGAAAGCCATGATCAAAAAAAGAACCTAGAAATCATCTTTCAAGAAATTCTCGGGGCAGCTAGGTGGTGCAGTGAGTAAAGCGCCGCTCCTGGAGTCAGGAGGACCCAAGTTTGGTTATGGCCTCAGACACTTAAAACCAACACACACACACACACACACACACACACACAACTAGCCATGTAACCTTGATAAAGTTACTTAACTCCAATTGCCCTCCAAACAGGAAAAAAAAAAAAAGAAATTCTCAAGGAAACTTGCCCTGATATTTTAGAACCAGAGGGCAAATAGAAATTGAAAGAATTCACCCATCACCTCTTGGAAAAGATCCCAAAAAGAAAACTCCTAGGAATATTATAGCCAAGTTCCAGAGTTCCCAGATCGAGGAGAAAATATTACAAGCAGCCAAGAAGAAACAATTTGAATATTGTGGAAACACAATCAGGATAACTCAGGATCTGGCAGCTTCTACAATGAGGGATCGAAGGACTTGGAATACGATATTCCAGAGGTCAAAGGAACTAGGATTAAAACCAAGAATCACCTACCCAGCAAAAATGAGTATCATGTTTCAGGGAAAAATATGGTCATTCAATGAAATAGAGGACTTTCAAGCATTCTTAATGAAAAAAAACCAGAGTTGAATAGAAAATATGACATTCAAATATAAGAAGCAAGGGAAGCATGAGAAGGTAAACAGGGAAAAGAAATCAAAATGCATGATCAAAGTTGAACTATTTACATGTCTGCATGGAAAAATGATAATTGTAACTTATGAAACTTTTCTCAGAATGAGGATAGTTAAAGGGAATATAAATGTGTGTATATATATGTATACATACATACATGTCTATATAGGAGGGTATATGGGTATATGAATACATATGTGAGTGTGTACATATATATGTGTGTGTACATGTGTACATATATATGTGTGTGTACAGGTATACATAGAAGGCACAGAATCAATTGAATCGGAAAGGATGATATTTAAAAGGTGAAATTGAAAGGTGAGAGAGGAATATAATAAGAGGAGATGGGGAGAGACAGAATGGGGTAAATTATCTCATATAGAAGAGGCAAGGGAAAACTGTTACAATGGAGGGGAAGAACAGGAAGGCAGAAGAGAATGGGTCAACCTTACTCTCATTGAATTTGGCTTAAGGAAAGAATGACCTACACACTAAATTGGGTATTTTGCCCTACAGGACAGTAGGGGGGAAGGAGTTGAGAGGGAGGGCAGTTTGGGAGGGAGGATAGTTAAAAGCACACACTTTTGAAAAGGAAGAGGGTCAAAGTAGAGAATAGAACAAATCGGGGGCAGGATAGGATGGAAGGAAATATAGTCAGTCTTTCACAATATATCCACTATGCAAATGTTTTTCATAGCTACATATATACAACCTATATTGAATTGCTTATCTTCCCAGTAAGGGTGGGTGGCGAGGGAGGAAGGGAAAGAATCTGGAGCTCAAAGTTTTAAAATCAAATGTTTAAAAAAATTATTATTATTTCTTTACATGAACTGGGAAATAAGATATACCAGCACTGGGCTATGGAGATCCATCTTGCCCTACTGGAAAGTTGGAGAGGGGTAAGGGGGAGGATATAGGAAAGAGCAGATTGGGGGATGGGGTATATAGTGGGATCACTGTTTTGGGGTGGTGGGTAGGGGAAAGATGGGGAGAAAATTTGTAACTAAAAATCTTGTCGAAATGTATGTTGCAAACTAAAAATAAACATAAAATTTAAATTAAAAAATAATTTTAAAAAGTTAAAAAAAGATTAATAGTAATTCAACAGATACAGAGGGAGAGGCAGAATATTCTAGACATGAGCAAACTATGTGAGCAAAAGCATGGAGGTGGGAAGAAACAATGTACATTTGGGGTGCCAAAGAATAATCCAGTTTGGCTAGAGTGTGTGGATGGGAAAAATATGATGAGATGGAAAAGCTAGAGTAGCACCAGTTTTTAGAGGTCCTAAAATGCCAACCAAAGAAGATTGAAATTTTCCCCTGTGACAACAGGGAACCCCTAAAGATTGTCGAGCAGAAAAGATATCTGATGTAAGAAACATTGTTCTGGCTTTGGTCCGCAGCATGGATTAGAGGAATGGAGGAAGACAATTATTTCCTCACCCTTAGTTAGCCAGTTGAAGTGTGCTAAAATGTACGCTTCTTATAACCTGGAATGTGTACTTTAAAATAAACGTGTGGTTATACAGTCATTTAAAGTCTCAGTGTTTTCATGTAAGACATTTGTAACTCAGCCTCCCTTCTTTACAGTTATACTCTTACAAAAACATTTCCCTGTTTTTAAATTTTGTAATGTGATAATGTTCTTTTATACACTGTTGTTTTTAGTGTAATTTATTTTAAAAATCTTTTCAGTGAACAAGCATTACTTTTCACTGTTGCCCTCCAAACAGAACAAAGAGAAACAAAACCTTTATAACAAATATGCATAATCAAGTAAAACAAATTCCCAATTTGGTCATGTCCAAAAAATTCCCCTCTCATTTTTCATCTGGAGACAATCTCCTTTGTATCAGGAGTTGGTTACATGCTTTATCCTTTGAAGTTGTAACTGGTCATTATTTCATGAACTTGTAAGGTTCCCCCCCACCCACCCAGTAATGGTTCTGAATTTGTTCTGATCCATCCACAGTTTTTTTTATTTGGTCTTCTTTTTTTTTCCAGTAATGACATGCTTTTACCAAGGTATTAGAGGTATAGTCTACAACTAAGAAATCTCAAAACTTACAACTCTCCTCTCAAGTTCTGGTGATTAGGGAAATCACTTGGCCTGAGGAGAGAGGTTCTTAATTTTTTTTACATTGTAGATCCCCAGGGACCCTTTCTCAGAATAAAGTTGTTAAATGTACAAAACTAAATACATTCAAATACATTTGTCTAAATATTTCTTTAAAAGCTTATGGATTTCAGGTTAAGAACCCCTGCCACAAAGGAAAGCTTTCTTTGTCCAAAAGCAGAGTCTGAATCAGGATCCAAGAAAAGGGATAAACAGGAGACAGAGCAGGGTCAATAGCAGAGTGGTTGGGTGGACTTTCAGAGTCCCTGACCACTGATCACATGTCAAGCCAGGGAGATCTGCACAGGAATCAGGAGACCTATGATCAGGGCTATCAGTGAAATGATTCTTTATCTGGCACACACTTACTTCCTCCTTCCTTCCTTTATGGAAGTGTGTATACTCCACCCCTACCTTGTCCTGATGGGACAATGGTAAGATGTTGGGATTCCTCCTATCCCTGTGTAATGCCAAGCAAAGGCCACTTCCCAAGGTTCAAAATACCAGCATAGGTGCTCTCCATTTTATTCAGTGAAAAATTAAGAACAGAGAAAATCAAAATATAGCATAATTCAAAATACAGCATTCACCAAGTATAATTCAATAATCTCCAAGTACTACTCCACCCCTGGACATTATTATTCATTTAGTCAATCCCAAAGACCCTCTTCTAAGTACTACTCCACCCCTAGGCTGTACATTCATTTAGTCCATCACAAAGCCCCTCTTCTCAAATGGAGATTAGTTTTCCATCATAACTAAAGTACATTCATTTGGTCAATCACAGAGCACAAAAAAGTCAAAAGTTCCCCACCCTTGGATCACAATCGAATCTACCCCAGAGTTACAACAAGCTTAAGCACAGCATTTAATACCCAAAGAGAGGTCTTTTCTTCATCTTGACCTGAGGCAAGTTCTCAGCAATCTTTGTTCCTGGGGAGACAAAGCTTAGCAAGGCCACAAGATACATTGCTATTGTCCTCATTAATTCATTCTCTGTCTGCAGAACAGTCCTAGGACCCCTGAAAACATTAGCAAAACTCTCTTCCAGGATTTCTGTAAACATACAACAAGAAAATCCTTCTTCAGGGCTTCTGAAACAACAGCAAGGTTTCAGAACCTCTGCAACAACAGCATTGGCCTTCACCAGTGGGCACAATTCACTCTCTGTCTCCAGAACAGTCTTAGGAGCTCTGAACCAACAGCCAGGTTCCAGAACCTCTGCAACAGCAGCATTGGCCTTCACCAGTGGACAGAATTCACTCTCTATCTGCAGAACAGTCTCAGAAGCTCTGAACCAACAGCAAGGTTCCAGAACCTCTGCAACAACAGCACTGTCTTTCACAAGTGAACAAATCTGGCAAAACAACATCAAAACAGACAGACAAAGTTCCAGCATAACAGCCATGTCTCCTCAGTCCTTGGCAACTCTGGGTGGCAGCTCTCAAAAGTCCTGGGAAATTCAAACTGGCCCTCAGCAATCCTCTCCATCTCTCTCTGCCTCCAAGATGCTGCTTCCAAAAAGTTCTTCTGCCTCTCTCTTTGTTTGTGTCTCTCTAAATTTACTTCACCAGCTCCTCCCAGTTCAGCACTCTCTTTTCACATCAACAAGTCCATCCAACAAGTAGGATTCACAAGCTCTGGGTTTTAACACAATCAATCCAAAAACCAAGCCAATACAGGGAGATTTTTAAATTCCATTACTATTACACCCTGTCATCTTAGTGAAGCAAAAAAGAGTGTCAAACAGTGTCAGCATCACTCTGAATGAGTTAATTATTTCAAAGGAAATTCTATCTACTGGCTGAAGCATTTATACTATGTAGTGAATCCATCAGAAAGTCATAAGATTGTAGATTCAGAACTGGAAGGGACCTTTTGGTTGTTCTGTCTTTTTTCGGTCATGACCTACTCTTCCTGATCCCATTTGGGATCTTCTTCGAAAAAATAATGGGGTGGTTTGTCATTTGCTTCTCCAGCTCCTTTTACAGATTACGAAATTGAGTCAAACAGGGTTAAGTGACTTGCCCAAAGTCACATAGCTAGTAAGTATCTGAGGACAGATTTGAACTCAGGAAAATGACTCTTCTTAACTCCAGGTTTGGAAGTTTATCCACTGTACTACCTAGCTGCCCTGGAAGGAACCCTCTAAAGTCATCTACTCAGAGGTGTCAAACACACAGCCTGAGCAATAAAGTGCCACATTCCAGTCCAAATAAAAAAATGTAAATGGGAAATATCTAACAAAATTTTACAAAATACAATAGAACATAGATAATGTTAATATGTGGTTTTCTAAGTCAATCTGTAGCCCACAAGGATCCTTAGGTAAGGTTTAGTGGCTCCCTCACTTTCTATTTGAGTTTGATACCACTGATTTAGTCCATTCTCCCTTCTTATACGACTGTGCAAAGCTTTTAAATGCCAGGCTAAGAATCATGTGCTTTATCCTTGAAGCACTAAGGAACTATGAGAATTGTTTTTTTGTTTGTTTGTTTTTTACAACAGGAAGACATGACATGATCAAGCCTGCATTTTGGAAATATCAGATTGGTAGCTTTGCAGAGGAAGGATTGGAAAGAGAAAGAGCCTGGAGACCAGTTAGAGGCTATTGCAAAATCCATCCTTATGCCAGGTAGATCTAATCATGGCCATAATTCTTTGCAAAAAGTTTGCAACTTTACAAATGTTATGGCAACTCACTGAGCATTTGTAACAACAATTGTGCACTGGGCACTTTTCTGGCCTTTTTCTGCAGAGGAAATACTTTTACTTTCTTATGCTTTTCTGGAGACTTTTGTGTGAGTAATCAAAGCCATCTATCCTTCCCATGTCTAAGTTTCTCAGCCTGAAATTCCTCATGGTTTCCCACTGAAACCATGCTGATTAACTCACAAAAGTTAAAATTGGGCATATTTGCAATTATAGTCACACAGATGTTTTTAGTAATAAAAATCAGAGTTTCTAAGAATGCCACCCATACTCTACCAGGACACTAGACTGGGAGTTTAGCCCCCAAGGCCAAACCCCAGTTCTTCAAAAACAACAGGAAAGATTCTTGTGGGCAGCAATTACCACAAAGATTTATAAAGGTGACACTGGGGAAGCCACTTAATCTCTCTGAGGCATCCTTTTCCTCATCTGTAACAATAGTTTCATGACCTACCTCACAGGTTATTATGATAGTTGTACTTCGTAAAACTTAAAATGCTATAGAAATTTAAGCAGGGATAGGCTGGAGCAAGCTTGTACTGGCTCAAAGGAATCGTTATTACTCAGTCGTTTCATTCATGTCCAATCCTTGGTGACCTCATGTGGGATTTTCCTGGCAAAGATACTGGAGAGGTTTACCCTTTCCTTCTCCAGCTCATTTGACAGATGAGGAAACTAAGGCAAACAGGGTCAAGTGACTTGCCCAGGGTCACACAGCTGTAAGTGCCTGAGGCCAGATTTGAACTCACAAAGATGAGTCTTCCTAACTCCAGGCCTGGTACCCTGTCCCATTGTGCCATCTATTTAATTGTTAGATTAAATTAATAAAAAACTATTTAGTTGTTAGGTTCTAACTAAAGACTCTAATAGAGACATTAGATTCAACTGAGGCTCAGACATAATTTTTTCCTTCATTAGATAGCACCATAGAAAGACTCTGCAAAGAACTTGGGTCTTATAGAGGGATTTAATAATAATAAAAAGTGATATTTATTTAGCAGTTTAAGATTTGCAAAGCACTTTATGTGCATTATCTCATTTGATCTTTACAATAACTATGTAAGGGAAGTATTTTAATTATTATCATCTCAATTTTACAGATAAGGAAACTGAGATTGAGAAGTTATGTTTTACAGATGAGGAAACTGATGCCAAGAGGAGTTAAGTGATTTACTGTGGGTCATGTAGCTAGCAAGTGGGTGAGGTGAGATTTGAACTCAAGTCTTTTTGAGGCCAAGACTAGTTTATTTTCCTGTATTATGTGTAAGAAAAAAACATAACAAAACAAAACCCAGTAATTTGTCCAGGAAAGACTTCTTTCAACAATAATATTTAGAATGGACCTTAATGATCATCTTGCTCATTCTAATTCCCTCATTTTATAGATGAGAAAACTGGGGTTCATAAAGGGGAAGTGACTTGCCCTAAATTTCAAGGTTAAGTGCCCAGTCACTGTTGCATATCTGCTCTGAAGTGAAGGACTGTCATGAATAAAGCAAATAGAAAAGAATGAGCAAAAAAGAGAAGGACCATTTGTTAAAAGAAGAAAGGGGACTGAAAAAAGAGAAGAAAGCTGGGGTAAAACAAAAGAACAAGATAGGCAGGTCAGGGCATGAAAACAAGAGGAAGCAAATCTTGAGGGTGAAAATAGGAAATTTTAATTTATCGTGAATTGAAACAAGAAACCGGTTACTTTGAAGTTGTTGAGAGTGATGGGGAGTGGGGAGTTGATATGATCAGAGCTTTGGGAACAGAAGATAAGCTTAGCAGCAAATGGTTAAGATAGAACATGGAGGTTGGAGAATGCTACCCTGCTGACATTTAAGTGGGGTGAGCTAGCAGACAGGCTCAGACGGCTGTTAGAAAGGTATCCAGGAGTGTTTCAGGGAAATCCTGAAATAGAAACGAGCACAGACTTGGTTAGAATGAAATGATATACCATTTTGGAAGGGTAGCTGCTGAAATCATATGATTTAAGAACTTCCTTAGAACTGAATGATTCCACTCCAAATATACCTCCAAGAAAGCTTCTCGAACAGGTCTTTTTGTTTGTTTCTTTTTCAACCTGTTTGTGTTAAGTGTGTGCTGGAACCCTTTAACAGCCTGGTGAAACCTGGATGGATCCCTACTCAGAATAATATTGGGGGGAGGGTTTTTATTCATATTTGAAGGAAATACTAAATTTCAATTAGAGGCTAGTGAAAATAAAGCTGTATTTTTTTTCCTATCCAAGTCCATGGACCCCCAGAAATTATAGATCCATGGATCCCAGGTTAAGAACCCTTGTTCTAGATAATATCGTTAGGTAACTTCAGGCTACCAACTCAAGTAATATATGGTATAAATGCAAAAATCTCATCACATCTAGGCTAGATTGTCTGGACA
This sequence comes from Petaurus breviceps papuanus, assembly GCF_028583685.1. Lineage (NCBI taxonomy): Eukaryota > Metazoa > Chordata > Mammalia > Diprotodontia > Petauridae > Petaurus > Petaurus breviceps. Next base: position 5,824,898 of record NW_027186457.1, on the reverse strand, counting down.
ACAGCGTCATATCAGATCGGCTTGTCTCTGGCTCTGATTATTTCTATAAGTCTATTGATCAGCAAGCAGTTATTGAGTGCCTACTACATTTCAGGCACTGAGCTAGGTCCTGGGAACACAGAGACAAAATTAAACCAGTCTCTGACCTCAAGGAGCTAACATTTTATGGGGAGACATGTAACATTTAGAAGAAAAACAGTAGTTTAGCGATAGAGGGTTCTAGCAGCTAGAGGGATTAGGAAAGTCTTCATTAAAAAGTGGCACCTGAGTGGTGTCAATCATTAGTCTCTTCCTCCATCTCCCGGTTCAGGTAGGGTTTGGGGCAAGCATGGCACAGAGAAGAGGACAGAGGATTTAGAAGGTCTGGGTTCATATCCCAGCTCGTTAGTTACTATGGGGTTTTTATCCAACCTACAATAAAAGAAACTGAGGCAGAGCTCTGAGCCGATGGCATTTAATGGGTCCATGGTCCATTCTAATGAAATGGACCTCATCTTCCTTATGATCCGAGATGCCCCCTTCCTCCAGGGCCTTAGTTTTATAGTACTTGATACCTAGACAATACAGATGAAGTAAACCAAAAATAGAGAATCTCATTGGTTGATAAAACTTGCCCTTAATCCTCTAGGACAGTCTACACAAAACATAGAATCCCATTATTTGACAAACAGGCTAACAAACAGATCTATTTTGACCTTTCAGGAGGTCCTATGAAACTAGTGAGCAGACCCATGGGCTAGCTGATAAACAGATGTCAGAACATCTGCATGGGCTCATGGGCCAGTAGACAGGCAGGCTACAGGCTGGCAAACAGGGCCCTTTGTTGGTCAAGTGCTCATGATCATCTCTCCTTATTGGGCAATGGAGGGAGGGGCAAGTAACAAAGGGGCAACAAAAATAACTAGGGGACTTTCCATAGAATTGAGTCACTTCTACCATGCTGTGCTTGGTCACCCTAATAAGGAAAAAAAAGGGTGGAGAAGCTGTAGTTTCCTGTGTCTTCAATGTCTGACCAAGCTCTAAGCACTCCATAGAGCTTGCTTCAGTTGCCTTCATGGCTGTTGGAATATACACCTATTCCTCCAGGGGAAGTCTTCACATACTTGGGATAGATGCCCCCAACTCCCCATTGGGTTTGAAGTCTGGTCAGTTATCCTCAACATGGTTTAGCCTGTCTACCAAGAAGGTTTTACCAGGGCATGGCTACCACGCATGCTACAGCTTCTAATGTGTCAAACAAACTATTTATAGAGCATCTGTGATGAGCAACCAATCCAGGGTCTTAGGATGGTTGTTAGATCTCTAGAAACACTAATGTCAAGTTAGAGCCTTGCCAAGCAAGAAATTTGAAGCAATTTCTTTCAAAACCTACTTATTTACCTAGTATTTGCCAGAATGGGCTGTTAGGACAAACAGTTCATTTCTTATGACCAGAAGATTAAATTTAAATGAAAGAAAGTGAGGCCTATCTGCTTCATCATAGACAGAGAAAGGCCAAATCAAAGGACTAGTCATGACAAAAACCTAGTATCTGCTGACACATGGAAATAGATGCATTTTTAAAAAGCGCTGTGTACTCTGGGCTCAACTTTTAGAGGTCAGATTTCAACAGAAAAGTCTATGTTGGCAATCAAACTTGCGTCCTAGGAAACATTAATTGGATAGGCATTAAAGATACTGTCTGGAGGGGCGGCCAGGTGGCTCAGTGAGTAAGATCACCAGCTCCAGTGTCAGGATGACCTGGGGATCAAATCTGGGCTCAGATACTCAGCACCACACCCAGAAACAACTGGCCATGTAACCTTGAGCAAGTTACTTAACCCTGATTGCTTTAAAAAAAAAAAAAAAGATACTGTCTGGGGGCCAGGTAGGACTTGCCAAATGGTGGAAAGGATTTAGATGTGCTATGATGATGGAGGCTGGTGATGCAGGAATCAAAAGGGCACTGGCTGTTACACAAGGGCTTTAAATAGACATGAACAAATCCTCTGTTTAACTTGTTTGACTCTAACATGCCCCTGTGCTGGATACCTTCATCTCTAAACATCCACTGCCTCAGCTTTTCAATTCTCTTTCATGTGGCTTCTTCCTGCATTAGAACGTAAGCTCCTCAAGGGCTGGACTCATCTTTTTTTTCTGCTTGTGCTCATATTCCCTGCACTTAGCACAGTGTCTGGCACATAGTAAGTACCTAATAAATGCTTGTTAACTAACTTAATTTGAACAAGAGAAATGCTAAAATTGTAAAGAAGGGTTAACATTGTTCTGATTTTTCTTAAAGAGAAGAGGATGGAGCTTGCCAACTATAGACTTTGACTCATGACAAAATTCCACAAAGGCCTAGATATTGGGAAAGATTGAAGGCAAAAGGAGAAGGGGACATCAGAACATGAGATGGGTAGATAGTTTCATGGAAGCAACGAGCATGAGTTTGGACAGACTGCAGGAGATAGTAGAGGATAGAAGGGCCTGGCATGCGATAGTCCATGGGGTCACAAAAAGTTGGCTATGATAGGGGTGGCTAGGTGGCGCAGTGAATAGAGCACTGAGCATTGGCCCTGGAGTCAGGAGGACCTGAGTTCAAATCCAGCCTCAGACACTTGACACACTTACTAGCTGTGTGACTTTGGGCAAGTCACTTAACCCCAATTGCCCTCCATAAAGCAAAAGCAAAAGAAAAAAAAGAATTGGCTATGATTGAACAACAGAACAACAACAAAAATTCCACAATGCATTCATAAAGGCACAGTTTGTGAGCATTTAGAAAGAGAAGAGATGATCACTAAGAGTTAGCCACCATGGCTTCATGAAGAAGAGCTCAGGCCTGACTAATTTTATTTCCTTTTTTGACAGTGTTACTAGTTTCATAGATCAGGGGAATGATGTGACAATAGCATACTTGAATTTCAGCAAAACTTTTGACAGAAACTTTCGTACTATTCTTATCATCAAGATGGAGATATGATGTATCTATGTACCTAGATGATGATGTAGCTAGGTTAACTCAGAACTGATTCAATGACCAATGACCCATTAATGACTCCCCAGAGACTATATATCTCCTCCTCCTCTTATCCCTTGTCCTCTTTCCCACTCCCTTCTGGAAAAAGAGGAGGGGGAATAAATCGAGGGTTTATTAAATTACTAAACTGTCTGTGCTTACACTGAGGAGGCTAAGATTTGTAGCTCTTCAAACAAATCCTGATGTCCCAACCATGGTGTGGCAAGGACTACTCAAAGATGGTTATCGGTGACACATCAGCTGCTACCAGGCCCCTTGGCAAAACTGCAAGACAAACAAAGTTCCTTCCCCGGAATTTCCCACTCCACCCACCCCACCCCTTTTACCCAGATGCACAGCCAAGTTACTCTCCATCCTAAATTCCCTAAGTATAACCCAAGCCAGTCCTCCAAAAAAAGTACCTCCTGTCTCCCAACTCTCATTTCCTCTTCTTTCTCCCTCCACCTCAAATCAACACTCCCACTCACTGAAGCTAATTATGGGGAATTTCCTATCCACTTTGTTTTATTTCTCAATAACTTTTAGAGTACTATCTTCCCGAGTCTTAAATAGTGACCCAATTTCATTATTCTTCCCTCTTCAAAATCCCTACAATCCTGAATATGAAATATTTAGTATAAAAGCTGAGGCTTAGCATCATTTTGGGGGGGTTGAAATCTACCATTCTTGTACTGAAATCAACTCTTCCTAAAATCTTAAATTCATAAAGTCAATAGCTTAGGATCATGGAATTATAGCTGTAAAGGACCTTAGATAGAAGTCATCTAGGCCAGCACTTCTTAAACTGAGGGTCACAGCACCACATGGGGTTCTAAAAAAATTTGGCAAAAGTAAAAGGTTTCTGAATTTGCAACAACCAAATATTAATTTAAAAATCAAACACAAAATGAATCGAAAGTGTTTTTGGCGGAGCTTGCCCCTGCTGCATCCCACAACTTCATTGCAGCCTTGGTTCTGAACACAAAGCATGCACACTTTACACTGGGCACTTTGCACTGTGCATGCCCTCAGGCCATGCAATGACAAGGAAAACTGCCAAAATGGGAAAGGGGATCACAAGTGGGAAAAGTTTAAGAAGCTCTAGTCCAACTATAGATGAAGAAAATGAGGCCCAGAGAAGTAAAGTAATTTAGGGTATATAGGTAGTAAGTGGGGGCAGCCAGGTAGTAGAGTGGATAGAATGACAGACCTGGAGTCAGAAAGGCTCATCTTCCTGAATTCAAATCTAGCCTCAGATACTTACTATGTGTGTGACTCTGGGCAAGCCACTAAACCTCCTTTGTCTCAGTTTCCTCATCTGTAAATGAGCTAGAGAAGGCAAACCACTCCAGTACATCTGCCAAGAAAACCTCAGATGGGGTCACAGAGAGTCAGGCACAACGGAAAATGACTCAGCAACAAGGTAGTAACAGAGCTGGAATCTGAGCCCAATTCTTCTGACCCCAAATCCAGCAATCTTTCCATTGATTGATAATGCAAGAGAAAACTGCTAGATACTCTACATTTTACAGACACACACACACACACACACACACACACACACACTTCATGATCCACTCACAATGATAGCAAATTTTGTATTAACCTCCACTGGAACTTCCCTGAAATCCCTTGAGCAAGGTTGATGTGTGAAAGTGACTGAGTTACTGTCAACCTAGAACCAGAGATTTAGAATAGTGAGAGAAAATCCTTCCAATCATAGAACCTAGATGGTTGAGAGAAAATCCTTTGAATTCTAGGACCCAGAAGATTAAGAGACTGTCTTTCCAATTCTAGAACCTAGAAGGATGAGAAACAATCTTTCCAATTCTATTAACATAGAAGGTTAAGAGAAAATCCTTTGAATTCTAGGACCTAGAAGTTTGAGAGAAAATTCTTCCAATCTAATTCTGGATTGAAAAGTATCCTCTCAAAGCCTCCTCAGGAATCAAGGTTCAATCATTTACTCTTATATGATAACTTAGTTCTTAAGTAGCCCCCTGTAAATGTTGTCAAGTAGCAATGGTTCAAAAAACACTATTTTATAGAGTGTATAGAAGTGAGATGTTGTCAAGGCCTGACACAGCAACCCTTCCCACTTAACTTTGTTTCTCAGCCATTCACAGATGGAACCTTCCCCTACAAGTATTGTTACTATGGTTACCACCCAGACTGGCACAAGATGTGATCCAGGTTGAACTTCAAGCTATAGGATAATAAATACAATCACTCTCCAGTTAGAAGACCTGCAGACTTCTCTCTCTAAGAAATAATCGAACATCAAAACACAGTCAGTAACCCCAAGTTTCTGACAGCCCCCCAGCCTCATGATGTCAGGGCGGCCAAGTCCTGGAAATGAGAGAAAGCATAGGATGGAAAGGAAACAGCTGAAGGGGCTTCTCATTGCTTAACAATTCCTGTGGAAAACGTCGGCCGTGGCAAGATGAGAGAAATTTACTCTGGCATTAACCCAACAGAACTAAAATGGTGAGGGGGCGGGGGAGAGGTGGGAAAGATCAAAGTGGGCTGCCAAATGTACCCCATGAAAAGAAGTAAGAAACTCACCCATGATCTCTGACATTATCACTACTTTGAAAGGCAGAAAAGTCAGAAAACCTACAGATTAAAGAATGGAATCAAAATGATCCAGGAAAAAAGGGAAAAGGAAAAAGAAAAACCCCACAGAGAACTGTTGAAGAAATAAGCAAGATTTAAGATAAGATTTCAAAGCCACCATGAAAATAAATGGAGATTATAAGTGAAAAATTTTTAAAACAGAAAAAAAATCAGTCCCATAAAGTAAGTTTGTATCCATGACTTACAGAAAATAATATAACAAATTCTACTTATTCAGTTTCCTTTGACAATGACTTGATTTCTGTATGAATCCATCTGTCCTTCAAGCTTATTTGTCACAGGCAAAGGCCTAGTGATATGGGAGATTTTCCACGTAGGTCCCCTTTCATTTTTTCCCATCATTTCTGGGCATTCTCTGAACATTTCCTTATGCCCTCTTCTAAGCCACCAAAACATTGGTCTTTTTTCCAATATTTACTACTTTGATACTTAAAGGATCAGAAGTTAAGGATGATAGACAGTATTACCTAATAGATAGAGTCAGGAATATCTCACTTTGAGACCTGCCTCTGATATTCATCAATTATTTGGCCAGTGGCCAAGTCACTTAATCTCTCATTGTGCCAGGCTGTAAGATCTAAGGTTCAAGTTTTAAGATGAATTGTCATTTCTGTCCCAGTAGAAGGGAGTTCCCATATCTACAGCTCCATATACCAAAGAAATCAAAGATCTGTCCCCTTCCCCAATTCTCTCCCTTGAAAAAACAAACAAAAATAATAACTTTAATGATCACTATTTTTTTTTTTGCTTTTTGGAGGGGGGAGGGCAGGTCAATTGCGGTTAAGTGACTTGCCCAAGGTCACATGGCTAGTAAATGTTAAGTATCTGAGGCCAAATTTGAACTCAGGTCCTCCTGACTGCAGGGCCAGTGTTCTATTCACTGTGCCACCTAGCCACCCCAATGATCACTATTTTTGCAAGTGTGGGCATCCCATATAATATATTTTGGGTATCAAAACATATGTTGAAGGGACTAAGGCAGCTCCATATGCCCCAAGGCTTGAATTCCTTATTTGAAGGGCATAAAGGCTAGACTTGAGATTGTATTGGCACAGTGAACTCCTAGTCAAAGACACCCCTTCTCTTAGTGCCTCACAGAAGCTTCTTTGCCACTTACAGGCTTAGAGTTCTGAAAAGTGAAGTGATTTTCCCACTGTTACATAGTCACTATGCTTCAAAGGCAGAACTTGAACCCAGGTCTTCCTGACATGAAGAATAGTTTTATAGCCATTATTCTTTATGAGATCATTTGGAAAAAAAAAATTTATGCTTACATAGCTTAGTAGCTGGTCTTTGGAAGTTGCCTTACCTAAAAAATTCATCACGTTGGAGCCAAGTTGATGATAAACTTCTGCTTTCTTGGCCAAGTTGGCCCTTGGACAGTAGACATTTGAGCAGGCACGAAGTGCCTACTTGAAGCCCTTGCAGCTTGCTAGGGATGGCTAGAGTTTTCACTTCACTGGATAGAGGGGTCACCTACACATCATGATGAGTGTCACAAGTAGGGTATGTACTGTAGGGCTGAATGGTATTTAAACAAATCCTAAAATCTAAAACTCTTCCATGGAGTTTTCCTAAATTAATCTGAGAAGATCTGATGAAAAGAGTTAGCTATGTAGTGCAGCGGTGAAAAGAGTGACAGGACTGGAGCCAGGAAGACCTGAGTTCAAATCCAACCTCAGATACTGTGTGACCATAGGCAAGTCACTTAATCTCTCTGTCTTGGTTTTCATAAAATTGGGGAGGGAGAAAAATTTGAGGATCAAATGAAACAATATTTGTAAAGTACTTAGCATATCACCTGATCTGTAGTGCTATATAAATACTAGCTACTGTTATGATTATTCTTATTATTACAAATACTCAGTGACTGAATTCCTATTTTGGCAACTGCTAGCATCAGGAGAATGACCTCATTGCTGCTTTAGAGTCCTGAGAGTAATTAACAAATATGGGCAGATGTTTGACCCTTCATCCAGTACCCACAGCCATCTCTCTTCAGAGTCTATCACAAGCTTCCAGGAATCAACTTGGGTTTGGACAAAGAATCAGCTCTGTGGCATTTTCTTCATTCCATATACTTAAAATTTAGTGAAGTCCCTTGGTTTTGGACCTTCTGATCAATACCAGTTCCTCCACTTACCTCCACCCCAAATATTGATGCACTCTAGGAAAGGACTTTGTCTGGTCTTTGAATTGTGTCTAGTCTTGTCTCCCTGGCCTCAAAAGAGGATTATCCTTTATTGTACCCTTGGATTTCCCTAAGAACTGATATGTGCCACACCTGCATCTGGTAGAGATCCAGACTCATCCCTAAATGCTCTGGACTCTAGTGTCTATGAACTGTCAGCAGTAAGGAAAGGCAAAACCATTTAGATACCAATGTTGTATAAATGAGGGTGAGGGCAGAACACAGTAGGGTAAGAGACAATTCTAGGTGATGGATTGCTGTCAGCTAGCAAGGTACCAAAGTGGGGAGCTCTAGGAAAGACTGAAGGTAGTATGAGAACCCTAGGTATTGTGGAAGGAATGTGTTAGATCTGCTCTGCCCCCATCCCCTCAAAAATCACTGGGGATTGAGTCTGTACAAAGAATTTGTTAAATTGTAAATACAGTATCAGATACTTAAATGGAAGATGATTTAGTCTTCCCTGGCCACTTAGGTAGTTGTCTTCATTTTTAAATTTTTATTTAAATATTTATTTTGGTAGTTGTCTTTAATATGAGATCATAGACTTTAGAGTTCATCTAGTCCCATCATTTTACAGATGAGGAAAAAGAGGTCCAGAGAATTTAAATGATTTGTCCATGAATTCCTGAATGAGGAGAAGGGAGATATGGAAGAATTCAGTTGATTTGATAATACTGGGATGGATTTGTGAAGCCCTGGAGGGCTTTCTGTCTTTGTATCTCAAGCCCCAAATACAGTGGCTGGCATGCAGCAGCTACTTAAATGCTCAATGAATTGACCAAATTTAGAAAACTACTTTAGAAGAGAAAGGGAGGCTTCCCCCTTTATGAATTGAGTTTCAGCTGCTCCCGAATGGAAAGGCTATGAGACCAGCACATGAGCAATGTCTAAATATCAAGTTCAGAGAAATGGGATGGAGGAAAAACAGGATGACTTGGAGGCAGAGATCACAGGGACACCAGCTGAGGTGGTGAGGGAAGTCTCTTGGGAGACAGTCCTCTTGCCAAAAGACAAAAATCTTCCTGGGATCCAAGCAGCAGAGTAATTTATTCCTCCAGAGAGAAAAAACAAGCAAAAAAGCAATAGCTGAGCTTGGATGAGAGAAGAGAAAGTAAGGGTGAAACTGTAGCCTGGAAGAGGGGCAAAGGACTGAATGGGCAGTGGGAATAGGAAGGGACCTGTGCCAAGCTAGGGAACACGAGAATGTATTACTCATTTCCATAAACTGGGTAGAGTTTGTTTTATATAACTTCCTTGTATTGTATTGCTATTTAATAGAATGAAAGTGTGATGACCTGGGTGTGAGGAAGACACACCAGCTGCCAGAGAAGAATGGACAGCTGGCAAAGCCCGGGGCCCTCAGGTACAGATTTGTGACCAGTAAATCTCCTTCTGTCTTACTTGGGTGGTGGCATCAAGAGAATCTGCATTTCTGGACTTGAGGAACCAGGCAGAATGTGTTCCATGCCCTGTTTCATTACATCAAGCATCAAAGAAAACTTCCTCCCTCACAATTTGGCTCTGGATGGACCCTTCCTGAGCATTCACATCTCAACTGAATGCTCTCTCCTTCCTCCTCTCCACTGTCTTTATCATAGCAGCTGCCATTCATACAACACTTTTAGGGCTTGTTCTGTCATCCGTGTCCCATTTGAGTCGCACAAGTGTGCTCTGGGGTAGGCTGTTACAGGTACTGCTTCCATTTCACAGATAAGGAAACTTAAGGTCATTTGCCTGCCATCACACAACTAATAAGCCAGTGTTGGGGAAAGGGTTGGACCCCCAATCTCTCTTCCCTTTGAGTCTACTGCTCTTTGTGTCACAAAGCCTATCTATGAGCCCCTATCAGTGTTGTCTTTGACCAGAAGGGCCTAGAGAAGTCAGGGATGTAGAGAAGCGCCACCAGAAGGCAGAAACTTAGAGGGATCTAAGAGGCAAAGAACTACCTGAGATTCTTTAGTTAGCAAGAAACCTAAGTGAAGTGGATAGAGCACTGGATAGAGTTAGGAAAATCTGAGTTCAACTCTGTCGTTAGACACTTAGCTATATGACCCTGGGCAAGTCACTTAACCCTATTTGCCTCGGTTTCCTCATCTGCAAAATACAAATGGAAATGGCAAACCATTACAGTACCTTTTCCAAGAAAACCTCAAATGGGATCATGAAGAGTCAGACATGACTGAACAACTCAATAACAAAAGAAAAAATGGGAAAGCTCTGAGCCTTCCCACAGTAAATTAGATGTATAATCAACCAATCAAAAGTGTTCCCAGATATTGTTAGGTTCTGGGGGATACAGAGACCAAAGTGAACCAATTTCTGAGCTTACACTTGATCAGGGAATGCTCAAAAATGCTCTAAAGAAGAAAGAGTTGGCAGTGAAGACAAGAGGAATAACATTCAACTTGTCAGTAGGATTGATCTGAAATTAACACATTTTACAGGATGAGAATCATGGAGAAATGACTTCTTGCTTCCTTATTACAGATCATGTTGGGCACCTGTTAACTTGCAAACAGCTTGCCTTTAAAGTGTGAAACTAAAGCGTGAAGGAAAATCCAAAGTAAAAGAGGAAATAAACAATTTGAGAAAGCCAGTCAATCAGTCAATAAACATTTTATTAAGTGCCTGCTATGGACTAGGCACTGTACTGAGAGCTGGGGACACAATGAAAGGTAAAAGGTAGTCCCTGCCCTCAAGGAGCTCATAATCTAATGCTGAAACTTTGCTGAATTATGTGTTTGCGCCCCTTTATGACACTGAGTGGTGTCTACCTTCCTACCCTGCCCTGTCTTGGGGTCTGTTGGCCTAGGAAAGAGTTCCAGGTTTCTTCTATCCTACTCTGGACCATTCTGTGATCAACACTATTCCTCTCCTTCCTCTTATTTTCTCTTCTTCTCTGAGTCTGACCTCCAGTCTGACTGAGAAAGTCCTCTTCTGCATCCTGACTCCTGCCTTGTCCCATCATATACAGCCTCACAGAGACAGGGTTCTACTCAAAGTCAAAGCCAGTGCCAGCGCCAATTCTAATTAAGCTCTATCCAGTTCTGAGCTCAGCTCAACTCTTGCTGGCCATTGTCCTTTTACAGAGCCACATCCTAGCTTCATGTCACCAAAGCAGGACTGGATTCATTCCCATAGATAATCAACTCTCATTTAGGCACTATTACTAATAAAGAAAAATAGTGATGCAGATAATTCAAAACAGTAACTCACCCTTCCTACCCCAATTATTTTGATTTGACTATAAAAGTTCTTTATAATGGGTAGTAACAAATGTAGAATTCTAATTATGTTTTATTTCAGCTAATATTGAAATTAGTTTATTCCTTGAATCTGTCCCAGTTGAGTGGTAGTGGGGGGTGATGTCCCAAGAGCATACTGAGTGGTGACAGAAAAGCTAATCTGACTTTTGAAATTCCTAACTGCCACCAGTCTTTTTGGTAAATGAAGAGACCTACCAGTGTGCATGAAGCAGGCTTTCCTGGAATCACAGTGGGAACTTCACAAAGTTCTACTTAGGGATTCTGGTATTTAAACCCACATTGGTCCTTCCTGGAAATCCAATTGTGTGTGAATAGTAAAGTGGGCCAGTGTTTGAAAAAAATAACCTCCATGCTCCGAATCAGAATCACTCTAACCTGATTTTAGCACATTATGTTCATTTGGATAAAGAAAATCAAGCAGCAACTTGAGAGATTGTAGATATGAAGGGGGAAAGGGATGTAAGGGATAAGAATAGGCTGTCTAGTGTGAACGTTGTGATGAACTTGGTCAAATAGCTAATAAGGAAAGGAGTTACATATGTAATGAATGTACCAACATGAATTTATTGTCCTTTTTATAACATAAAAAATGGGAATATTGTTAAAATTGTTAAAATGTAGAACATACAAATGGGAATTTTAAAAATACTGATAAATGAAATTAGTCAGATAATTGAATTACAATGAAAGACATTTGGACTACATTGTCTGGTGGCTTCCAAAGGAAGAAGATATTTTATTCTGTGACTCCCCATGAACCATGTTCATCACAACTTTGACCCTTTACCAAGAAATCTTTTAGAAAGGCAGAGATTAAGGAATCCCTGGGTCCTGCCTCTGGCACATACCGGCAGCATAATCCTGGGCAAGTAATTTAATTTCTCCATTCCCAAGCACGTTCTCTTAAACCAGGGGACTGTTTAGCATTCTATGTCACATAGTATTTGCTGATCTTTTTTGATTGAAGGAGTTTCAAATCAAAGATCCAGATTGGAAAAGATTAAGGAAGAACAAGACTTATATGGAGTGATATAGAGTGAAGAGAGTGTAAGAGATAATGAGTAATAAATAGACAATGAATACAATTAATACTCTAAATGCAAACAACACTAAAGTACAGCTGAACTTGATCATCCATTGCAATATGGTCTTGGTTCTTGTAATGGGAATGTAAATTTTTAAGATCTTCCCTGCCCCTAGGCTAAAGTGCACCTGGAGCCTGGGGTGGGAGGCTTGTTTTTCAGTAGATACTTTTTGATTGGCCAGTGGGTCCAGAAGGTTGTTACATTCTCTGAGCCAGGAGCAGGCTATATAAACCCTGATTTGAGGCTTTGCTTTGGGGCTCACTTTGAGAAGTGTTCTGTGATTTGATCAGATAAGACTCTGGGAAGCCATTGTTGAGAGCCCCCAGGCTTTGAAAAACCCAGATGTTGATTTGGTATGGATGTAATGGTTGGACAGTTTGGAAACCTGTCCACTTAATCTGTTTCTCTGTCTTGATAATTCTGTCTGTATATTCTGAAGTTCGGGGTGCTGACCTTTTTCCCCTGAACTAGGCAAACGATAAATATTTGATTGATAAAAGTAAGCTTGTTAACCCATTTTGAGTTGCCTTCCTTTAACAAAGCAGATCTAAGAACCTGTGTTGGCAGGCACCCTGGGAACCACATTTCTCTAGAAAAGAGCGTGAAACACACGTGCTTCCTTTTAGTAGAGTGGTGGCAGGCTAGGGATGAAGGATGTTGCCTATATTGTCAGATAGAATTGCATTATCCATAGGTTTTGCTTAACTGTTGTTATTTGTTACAGGTGGAATGGGAATAGGTAGTGGGTGTCTTGCTCTGCTGCCACTGTCTTGAGACCCTATTCTACTAAGTTTCTTCTATTGTTAGCTGCCTGTGATTAGCACCCATTCCAATGATCATACAATTAACAGCTTTTAGAAAGGGAGACTGACTTTTATAGCAAGAAGAGAGATACAGACATTCTTCCCCAAACTTTGGGATTCTCTCCCTTATGTTTTCTCAGTCTCTAGAACGGGAGAGTGAGTTCAGAAAAGGCAGTTTCTTCATGGCACTTGCCTCACCAAATTCATATCCAAATTGATATTACTGCCAAATGAGTCCTAGTCCCAACTCCAGGGCACTAGGTTTCAACAGTCACTCCTTACTCCTCAGGGTCTAGAAGCTGGACTGACTGGCTACAAAGTAGACCTCCTGGTGACTCATTCTCCTGACCTTTCAAAACTCACAGGGTTATAGCCTTAAGTCTGCTTCACCTAAAATGAAAAAACAAATGCTGAGACAGAGAACTAAGGACCATATTCATGAGCCATATTTCAGCATTGAATTCTCTTTCCTTTCATTAGAACTCCACCTGGCAAGAAGGCAGCAAATATAATGAGTAGGATCTGTTCCATTCATGTTCTTTGAATGCTTCGTCTTTAGTTCCATTTACATGAGCAACTAAAGAGCCTTTTCTTTTTGGAGGGGGGAAAAAGGGCAATTGGGGTTAAGTGACTTGCCCAAGGTCACATGGCTAGTAAGTGTTAAGTATCTGAGGCTGAATTTGAACTCAGGTCTTCCTGACTGCAGGGCCAGAGCTCTCTTCACTGTGCCACCTAGCCACCCCAGAAGAGTCTTCTTTACCATATAACTATCAGAAAGTCAGAATATCTATGCATGCTCCAAAGTCCATCTGGGGATTGCATTAGCTAAGCACTTTGGGCAGGTTCATAAGGACTGGGCTTACTGGCCAGTTATTATATCAGTCTTGCCTTCAGAGACTAAAAATCAAGGGGCATAGGAAATGTAGATCACAAGTCAAATAACCAAGAAATTTAAGACAAATGAAAGATTAAGGCTATGGCATGAGAAGATCCTTTTCTGTTTTAACAAGTTTGTCACCTAGGGCAGATAATTTCCTGTCAGGGTTAGAAAGACTAATACTCTGAAAAGAAAAATTCTGAGAAAGATTTCCCACCCTTCTCCCCACCCCTTCCCCAAGGCTATTGCTGGCTTATTGCTGAGAAAAGAGTAGCTACTTTTCTATTTTTTCAAGGGATAGACTTTTGAACTAAAAGAGCAGGGCAGAGTTCAATCTCCTCATGAGTAAAACATGGCACTGTAGTCACAGATTTCAAATGAAGCAAGAAGCTGGAAGTAGAAAGAAGCTGTATAGTTCTGTAGGTCCCAGTGATGCCACGCCTGCCAATATCCCACAGGACAGTATTAAGTGGATCAGGGGTTGGCAGAGACCATGCATCCGGTAGAGCAGTGATCAATGGAAATTATGGATCTGGTATAGACCAGCATGGAGCATCAGTATAGTGATATCTCTAGAGGAGGTCAGTGGTCCTGTACTGTTGGGGCCATGAGTGGTTTCTGTATTATCATTCCCAGGCACAAGGGCTCCCTCCACACATGTGCCTAGGAATGTGTGCTGCCATGCATATTCTTACATAGGTCCACTCTGTTCAGTGATGGTGTATCTGTGAGAAAGTGTGTATGTTATAAGCTAATGAGGGAAATGTTGCATTTCTGCTTTTATAGCTATAGCATTGCACTAGAGTCTTGAACTAAGTGTATCCTCTTTGCTGTTCAGTTGTTTCAGTCAGGTCCAACTCTTCATGACCCCATTTTGGGCTTTTTTGGCAAAGATACTGGAGTGTTTTGCCATTTCCTTTTCCAACTCATTTTACACATGAGGAAACTGAGGGAAACACGATTAAGTAACTTACCCAGGGCCACATAAGTAAGTGTCTAAGGCCAGATTTGAACTCAGGGAGATGAGTCTTCTCGACTCCACACCCACCACCCTATCCACTGTGCTAGTGACTATTAAAGGTAAGGATATGGATGATGGTTTAGGGATTATGATTTGGAGTAGTTATGGAATCACAGAATATCCTGAATCTGATGTAGCCTTCTTCGGCTAACAGGACCCTATTAGCTGGGCATGCCTTGAGATATAATACTTCAATGGAAGTTATCTCTTTTCTCCTGTCATTTATTCATTCCTTTTGTATCTAAGCTCAACTGAAAACAAAACAGTTATTACCATGAAGTGTCCAGAAGGGGGTTCAAAGTTATTGGAATTTTATTAGCCAATATGTGGTACAGGCATACTCAGAGATATTGCAGGTTCAGATCCAAGACCACAGCAATAAAGCGAGTTGCATGGATTTTTTGCTTTTCTAGTGCATATAAAAGTTATATTTACACTATGCTATAGTTTATTGTATATGGCTGCTGACTGATCCAGTGGTTGTGGCAATGTCTTAAAATAAATCAATGACGTTTTCTGACTCTTCCTTTCACTTAAACACTCAGGGGCATTTGTAGGGTTATTAATTGGCCTAATTTCAGTATTATTGTGTGTCAAGGAATAAGGAGTCCTGAGGTGAGGGATGGGGAATAGCCAGTAGGTGGAGCAGTCAGAGCACACACAACATTTACCAAGTAAATTCGTTGTCTTATATGGGTGTGGTTGGTGGCTTCCCAAAACAATCATAATAGTAACATCAAAGAGCACTGATGACAGGTCATCATAACAAATCTAACAATAATGAAAAAAGTTTGAAATATTTTCAGAATTGCCAAAATGTGACACAGAGCCACAATGTAAGCACATACTAGTGGAAAAATGGCGCTGACAGACTTGTTCATGGCAAGGCTGCCACAAATCTTCGATTTCTAAAAACTGAAGTATCTTCAAAGCACAATAAAACGAGGTATGCTTACATTTCTCTTCTTTCATCTTTATTTGTTTATGTGGGGAATTCCTTTTGTACATGATTTCCTGGATTCTCACATCCTTCTCCAATCTGTGGTTTTTCTCTGTGTTATACATTGTTGTAAAGTTCAGTTTCCCAGGATGTTCATATTTACTTTGGTCAAGCTTGATCTTAGTGGTTAATAACCTATTCCCTAATTACAGGCCTCTCTGAGTTTGTTGGAACAGTGAATCAGGGTGCTATTTCAAAACCATTTGCTTTGTAATAATACTTTTTTTTAATAGCCTACAAAATCTCTTTCCGTGTTCCATTGTTTCTTTTAAATAGGAAAGAAATGTGCTTCAACTACTATAAAAACCTTAATTTAAATACCACATGAACTGTTTACATATATTAGTGTTACCCTCTGTTTAGTGAGGGGGCTGGAGCCTACTGCTGGTGGAAGAGGTGGCTTAGAATTCAGAGCACTTGGGTTTTAAATCCCCATTCTGTGCCTTACTTTCTATGTGACCTTGGCAAACCACCTCTTTGTGCTTCAGCATCCTCATCTATAAAACAGAGGAGTTAGATTAGATGTCTCTAAGATCTCTCCTAACTCTATATCTAGGAACGTAAATACCAGTGAACTTAGTGATCTCTAAATTTCCCTTCAGTTCTAGTTTATGAACCTGTGACCTCCTACTACAGTGAATGATTGAATTCTTTTTGTTTTTTCTCCTTACTTGTCATGTTTTCTTTTCCCCTTCTAATTTTGGTCCATTTATAACAACTTTTTTTTTCTCTCATCCATTTTTGTGGAATAGTAAAGATTAGTTTCCTCAGGATAAAAGGTTGATATTCTATAAGGAGATGAGTTAAGATGTAGCTATATAATAACATAGAGATAACCAGGTCTGAAAGACATAGTCATGGAAGAGGCCTGGACGCTGACTCCAAAGCGCGCAGAGGACTTATCAACGTGACCGCAAGTTGACCCACCAACCACAGGGGCCACTGCCAGGCCTATCACCACAGGGCTGGAACTGGATGGAGCAGGGTAAGAGTCCACTGCAGGGCCCCTGGGAGGGGCAGCAGCTACTCCTGGAACTACCAATCCACAGCCTAGAAATTTAAAAAGCCCCTATCTGTACCTCCAGGGACCAGGATGGCAGAGTGAACCCCAGCTGCTCCAATCCCCCTCCCCACCCTGAAAACATAATAATTATTACCTTAAACAGTAAAGGCATGGGAACCCTAGAGGAAGGGCATGGCTAGGACCCTGCCTTAAAATGGGTAAAACACAGGCTGCAAAGACAAAGACTCTGGAGTCCTACTATCATCAGAGGGAGGAACCAAATTCACAGGGAGATAGCACTGACTCCACACCCACAGCTGAAGCCTCAATAGGGAACTGGTCTCAAGCACAGAAAGCATTCTTAGATGAGCTCAAAAGGAACTTTGAAAACCAAATGAGAGAGATAGAAGATAAAATGAATAATTCTTTTAAAAGCAAAATTAGAAAAACATTACAATGCAGAAAACAGCTCCTTAAAAGAAAAATGTGTGTTCCCAATTGCCCTCTAAAAAAAAAAGAAAATAAAAATAAAAATGTGTGATATGGAAAAAGGTGCTCCAAAAACTAACCAAGGAAAATAATTCACTAAAAACTAGAATCAACCAAATTGAAGTGAATAACTCTATAAGGAACCAAGAATTAGTCAAACAAAACATCAAGAATGAAAAATTAGAAAAAGAGGTAAAACATCTCAATGGAAAAATAACTGACCTAGAAAACAGATCCAGGAGAGATAATCTGAGAATCATAGGCTTACTGGAAAATCATGATGTAAAAATAAGGCTGGACAACATCTTCCAAGAGCTCATCAAGGAAAACTGTCCTGTGACACTAGAACCAGAGGATAAAATAGAAATAGATAGAATCCACAGGTCACTTCCCAAAAGAGATCCCAAATTGAAAAGTTCGAGAAATGTTGTGGCCAAACTCCAGAACTACCAGGTAAAGGAGAAAATATTACAAGAGGCCAGAAAGAAACAATTCAAATATTGAGGAACTACAGTGAGGATTGCACAGCATCTGGCAGCCTCTACACTGCAAGATTGGAGGAAGTGGAATACAATTTTTCACAAGGCAAAAGAGCTTGGGTAACAACCAAGGATCACCAACCCAGCAAAACTGAACATATTCTTCCACGCAAGGAGATGGTCATTCAATGATATAATGGATTTCCAGACCTTCCTATGAAAAAGCCAGAGCTCAACAGAAAATTCAACCGCCAATAACAAGATGCAAGAGACACATAGCAAGGTAAACAAGGAAAACACATACACGCACACCCTGTTATTTAATAAGAGCAAACTGTTTATAGACAAGTAGAGGGTATGGGAATAAATTACACAAAATGACAGTAAAAAAAAAAAAACCCTTATTAAGGGCTACAAAGGAACCGCAATGGAAGAAGAGGAAAGAATGAAGTGGAAAAGGGTAAATTATGCCACATAAAGAAGCATAAAAACAATACAGCAGAGGGAAAGAATGGAGGAAGATGAGCATTATATGAGCTTTTCCCTCATTGGTTCTGGTGCAAGGAGGTAATAACACAACCAGTTAAGCATAGGACTCTATAGAGAAGAGATACAAAACGTATCATAATAGAGAGAAAGAAGGGAGGGAGAGGAGCTTTGCATGAGATCTATTCCTGTCAATCTTGGTTTGAAGAAGAAATAACATACTACATTAAGTATAAAAATCTATCATATCCTACAGGCAGTAGGAGGGGGAAAGGGTTATGAAAGGGAGGGGTGGTTAGAAGGGAGAGAAGTAAGAGGGAAGGGGAGGAAAAGGGAAGGGGGCTGATAAGAAGGGAATACTGAGAGAGGTGGTGGTCAAAAGGAAAACTCTTAAGGAGGGGAAGGGAGAAGGGGAGAAAAATAAAAGTATAAACAGGGGAGGGAATAGGATGGAGGGAAAGAGATAGGTAGTAATCATAACTGTGAATGTGAATGGGATGAACTCTCCCATAAAATGGAGGCAGATAACAGAATGGATTAAAAAACTACAATCCTACAATATGCTGTTTACAAGAAAAACATCCGAAACAGAGAGATACACACAGGGAAAAGGTAACAGGCTGGAGTAAAATATATCATGCCTCAGCTAAAGTAAAAAAAAGCAGGGGTAGCAATCCTTATCTCAGATAAAGCAGAAGAAAAATTGATCTAAGTAAAAGAGATAAGGAAGGAAACTATATCCTGCTAAAAGGCACCATCGAGAATGAAGCAATATCATTACTTAACATATATGCACCAAGTGGTGTAACATCCAAATTCTTAGAGGAGAAGGTAAGAGAATTAGAGGAAGAAATAGGTAGCAAAACTATACTAGTGGGAGGGGGTGCTGCTAGGTGGCACAGTGAATAGAGTGCCGGCCCTGGAATCAGAAGGACCTGAGTTCAAATCCGGCCTCAGACACTTAACACATTTAAAAAAAAAACTAGCCGTGTGACCTTGGGCAAGTCACTTAACCCCAATTGCCTCAGCAAAAAAAAAAAAACAAAAACCCTATACTAGTGGGGGACCTTATTCTCTCCCTCTCTGAACTTGATAAATCCAACCTCAAAATAAACAAAAAAGAACTTAAGGAGGTGAGTAGAATTTTAGAGAGGTTAGGTATGATAGATCTCTGGAGAAAACTGAATGGGAATAAAAAGGAATATACCTTCCTCTCAGTGGTACATGGCACATACACAAAAATTGACCATGTAGTAGGACATAAAAAACTCACAATTCAATGCAGAAAGGCAGAAATAATAAATTCATCATTCTCAGATCATCATGCAATAAAAATCATATGCAATAAAAGGCCATGGAAAGATATACTAAAAACTAATTGGAAACTAAACAATTAATCCTAAAGAATGAGTATAGATGCAAAAATTTTAAATAAAATATGAGCAAAAAGACTATAGCAACTTATCACAAGAATAATACACTCTGATCAGGTAGGATTTATTCTAGGAATGCAAGGATGGTTTAATATTAGGAAAACCATCAGTATACTTGACCATATCAACAATAAAACTAGCAGAAACCACATGATTATCTCAATAGATGCAGAAAAGGCTTTTGACAAAGTACAACATCCATTCCTATTAAAAACATTAGAAAGTATAGGAATAAATGGAGCCTTCCTTAAAATAAAGGTAGCATCTATTTAAAGACATCAGCAAGTATTATATGTAATGGGGAGAAGCTAGAAGCATTTCCAATAAGATCCGGGTGAAACAAGGGTGTCCACCAGCACCTCTCTTATTCAGTCTGGTACTAGAAATGTTAGCAGCAGCAATTAGAAAAGAAAAAGAAATCAAAGGAATCAAATTAGACAAAAAAGAGACCAAATTATGACTCTTTGTGGATGACATGATGATATACTTAGAGAATCCTAAAGAATCAAGTAAAAAACAACTTGAGACAATAAATAAATTTAGCAAAGTTGCAGGACATAAAATAAACCCACATAAATCCTCAGCATTCCTGTATATTTCTAATGAAATTCAACAGCAAGAGATAGAAAGAGAAATCCCATTTAAAGTTACTGTAGACATTATACAATATTTGGGAATCTACCTGCCAAAACAAACCCAGGACCTATATGAACAAAACTACAAAACACTTTTCACACAAATAAAGTTAGATCTAACTAATTGGAAAGACACCAATTGCTCATGGCTGGGTTGAGCTAATATAATAAAAATGACAATTTTACCTAAATTAAATTATATATTTAGTGCCATACCAATCAGTTTACCAAAAAACTATCTTATAGAGCTAGAAAAAATAGTAACAAAATTCACTTGGAAGAATGAGAGGTCCAGAATATCAAGGGAATTAATGAAAAGAAATGCTAGGGATGGTGGCCTAGCTCTACCAGATTTTAATCTGTACTATAAAGCAGCAGTCCTCAAAACTACTTGGTACTGGCTGAGGAATAGAGTAGTGGATCAATAGAATAGATTGGATACATGAGACTCAGCAGTCAATGACTATAATAATCTACTCTTTGATAAACCCAAAGACTCCAGTTTTTAGAATAAGAACTCACTATTTGACAAAAACTGCTGGGAAAAATGGAAAACCAAAATCAAGTCTAAATGGGTGCATGATCTAGGCATAAAGGCTGATACTCCAAGCAATCTGGGAAAGCAAGGAATAGTTTACCTGTCAGATTTGTGGAGAGGGGAAGACTTTATGACCAAACAAGAATTAGAGGGCATTATAAAATGCAAAATGGATAACTTTGATTACATGAAACTGAAAAGCTTCTGTACAAACAAAGCCAATGTAACCAAGATTAAGAGGGAAATGGGAAATTGGGAAAGAATTGTTACAACCAATGTCTCTGACAAAGACCTGGTTTCTAAAATATACAGAGAATCGAGTCAAATCTACAAGAATACAAGTCATTCCCCAATTGATAAATGGTCAAAGGATATGAACAGGCAGTTTACAGAGGAAGAAATTAAAGATATATATAAGCATATGAAAAAATGCTCTAAATCACTATTGATTAGAGAAATGCAGGTCAAAACAACTCTGAGGTACCACATCTCACCAGTCAGACTGGTTAAGATGACAAAAGAGGAAAATGATAAATGCTGGAGAGGATGTGGAAAAATTGGAACACTAATACATTGCTGGTGGCGTTGTAATTTGATCCAACCATTCTGGAAAGTAATCTGAAAATATGCCCAAAGGCTACAAGTAATTTCATATTCTTTGACCCAGCAATACCACTTCTAGGGTTGTATCCCAAAGAGATCATAGAAGTGGGAGGAAGAGCCATATGTACAAAAATATTTATAGCAGCTCTTTTTGTGGTAGCAAAGAATTGGAATTTAAGGGGATGACCATCAATTGGGGAATGGCTAAACAAGTTATGGTATATGAATGTAATGGAATAATATTGTGCAATAAGAAATGAAGAGCAGATGGACTTCATATCTTCCTAGGGAGGCTTATATGAACTGATGCTGAGTGAGAAGAGCAGAACCAGGAAAAATTTGTACATAATTACAAACACTACATAAAATCTGTGACGACCAACTTTGATAGACCAGACTCTTCTCAGAAATGCAGGGCTATAAGTAAACTCCAAAAGACTTATGATGGAGGTCTACATTCAGAGAAAGAACCAGAAAGAACAGAGTTTGAATGCAGATTGAAGCAAATTACCTTCTCTCTTTCTTTTTCTTGTTTGGTTTGTTTTCCTCTTTTCCATTATTCATTCCATCTGATACAATCCTTCTTTATAACCTGACCAATGTCTAATGTGAAAGTATCAGCAGATCCTATACCTGATTGTATGCCACTATGGGGGGCAAGGGGGAGGGGAGGGAAGGGAAGAAAATTTGAAACTCAAAGAACTGGGGGAACTGAATCTTGTAAATTCAAAGTAAGTGAACAAATTAATAAAGACAAGAAAGAAAGGAAAGAAAGAAAGAGAGAGAGAGAGAGAGAGAGAGAGAGAGAGAGAGAGAGAGAGAGAGAGGAAGGAAAGAAGGAAGAAAGAAAGAAAGAAAGAAAGAAAGAAAGAAAGAAAGAAAGAAAGAAAGAAAGAAAGAAAGAAAGAAAGAAAGAAAGAAAGAAAGGAAGGAAGAAAGGAAGGAAGGAAGAAAGGAAGGAAGGAAGGAAGGAAGGAAGGAAGGAAAGAAGGAAGGAAGGAAGGAAGGAAGGAAGGAAGGAAGGAAGGAAGGAAGGAAGGAAGGAAGAAAGGAAGAAAGGAAGAAAGAAAGAAAAGAAAAGAAAAGAAAAGAAAAGAAAAGATGTAGTCATAAAATAATAAATAAAGAGTTTCCCCCAGAGCCACAAAGACACTGTTTCAAACAGGTTTTGTGATCCTGGACAAGTAATTTAACCTTCCAGAGTTCCGGACACCTTCAGATTACAGAGAATGTGCCAGCTTGCACATTGGAAAATTCCCTATAACAATAAAATCACAGGTCTCTAGTCTGATTCAGTAAGGCCTGAAGAGTGTATGGATTTCACAACATATATTCAGATAAATTTTGAAAAAATAGTAGCAAAACTGAGGGATGTGTGCACAACTAACTTATAAAATACCATTTCATGAACAATTGAATCTAGTAATAAATATTTCATTTCTTTGGAAGCTGGGCTTGAGTCTCAAAAAGTCACTAAAAGTAAATCACCAATTTGGTATTTCCATAACCAAGTTTGCTTTAGAGCAGTCAGCTATGATTGAGCCTCTCAGAGACATGATATCTTATATGTGAGAGTACTAAGGCACAGTAGTTAAGAGAGTTATTTCAGTGCCTGAAACAATACCTAGCATTTAATAAAGATGTTTTAAATCAAATTGCAGGTGAAATTATGCAAGTCAGTGGCAAATTCCTGAATTCTAGTTCAAGTCCATAGTATACAAAATTACATTGGTCATCTTTTGTTTTTCTTTTTCCTACCTAGGCTTGTATTTTAGAATGTATTCTCTGAGGAACAGAGTAGAGATAAGATTCCACATTTTTCTAATGGAAGTCCTGTTTGCTGCTTAACCACAATGGATTGTTCTTGTGAATTAGGGTATTAAATTTCTTTTAGGAAAGATAATTATAGAACCATTATGTTGATCAAGGTGTTACCATTAATTAAGCTAACTTTTCCCTTCATTAGGGAGGATGCCAAGAAAATCATATCAATCAATAAGTGACTCAGTATTTACTGAGCACATGCAAGGCATAGGTATGGAAAGGACACAGAAGCATGGAGCACTGTTCTTGCCCTCAAGAAATTCTGGGTACAGTTGGAAATGTAAGACTTATACTCATAAAAATATATTGAACATTAAGAGAGTTATTTGGCATGGACTGGATATAGCATATCTCTAATCATATCCGTCCTGTCCCTGTGCCACATGGACCTTCAAAGTGCTAACCCATGTTCATGGAAGAGAACAATTTAGATTTGCCCACATTTCTTCACTCCATCGTACTCTAGTGCTCAACAAATGTTCTGACAACATAACAAGTTCCATTTAGTTCATAGAAAAGCAGTCTCATCCTCTGGTATGGAAATTTGTTACCTGGGGTTCATGAGCTTAGTTAGAGAGAGAGAGAGAGAGAGAGAGAGAGAGAGAGAGAGAGAGAGAGATGTAGACAGCTATAATTCAACATAATTGGTTTCTTTTGTGATCCTATATATTTTAATTTGTGCAATTAAAAGCACAATTCTGAGAAGGTCTCCACAGGCTTCCCTATACTTCCAAAGGGTCCATACACACAGAGAAAAGATTATGAACTCCTGCTCTAGAGTATAGACAGCTGGCCTCAGAGTAGGGAAGACCTAGATCTAATTCCCACCTCTGTTACACACTGCCTGGCTCCTGGCACTTAATCTTCCATTGCCCCCATACCAACAAAATCACAGTTCTAGTTTTAAGAAAAATAGTCCATAGGAGAAAGAAAGAATGTGACTTGGAGTTTGAGTCTCTCAGTGGTAAAATAATAGTCTGTTGAGAGATAAAGCTTGAAACTCCACCTAATATGAGATCAAATATATATGGTCTTATTGCCAAATGGGAGAAAAAAAAACAAAACAACAACAAACCAAAATGACCAGAGTTGTGGTGATTGGGTTTTATTCACAGGCAGGCTACCCAAGTACCATAGGTATTGAACAGGAAAGGATCTTGGGGATTATCTAGTTGAACCCACTCATTTTACAGATAGGAACACAGAGGCCTAGAGAAAAGACGTATCTTGGCCAAAGTCACACAAGGCAGTCCTTAGAATTAGAACTCAAGTCCTCAGACTCCAAATCCAGAATCTCTTGCCTCTTCATCATGGTTTACAGAACTTCATTGAGTGAGTGGCACACCTATCATAAAAAGTCTCCTTCAGAAATGTTCCACAGTACCCTGCTACTTCCTACCTGACCTGAAAGTCCTATCATTAGAATCACTCATTTCTGTTACTGAACAGGCACTGAAGTGGGTCTCTAGAGACCCACAGTCTAATCCATGCTCTATAACTACCTCACTGACTGACTTTGCCTACATCTCTTCGTTTCCCTGAACCTCCATCTGCAAAACGAGGGAACAAGACAAGATCGGGTTGAGAAGTTTGCTTCCAGACATAAAAACCTGAGTCTCCTAAAGGTCGCAGTTGAAATGCATATCTGCTACCTAGACAAAGATCTCTCAGACATCACAAAGTAGCATATTAACACAAATTAGCTTTTCCAATTAGCTAGCTGTGCTTTGGAAGACACAAATAGCTTGGCCCAAGGACAAAATATTCAAGAGAATTTCACTGGCGAAAAAGGATGAAAATGGCAGCAACAAACCCTGGAACACTGGGTCAGTGAGTAAAGGCACAAGTAGAATTTCCCTAGAATGCCCCCTGGGCTTCTTCTTAGTGGCCTTTGCTGTACCATTATCTCTGTTCCACTCCAAATATATGGTTATATTCTAAAGCTCTTTCCTGGCTTTTCTATGTCTACAATCTCTTGGTGATTTAATTAGCTCCCATGGATTCAACTATTTCTCTATGCAAGTGACTCCCAAAATCTATACAACCAGTCTTGACCTCACTCTTGAGCTACAATCATGCTAGGCATTTCTACCTGAATGTTCCATGGAAAACTTTAATTCAAAGTTTCCAAAAGAGAACTCAGTCTCTTTCCCTCTGAATCTTCCATCCTGCTAAGCTCCCCATTTCTTTTTTATTTTTTGGTCTTTATTAATTTGTTTACTTTTATTTTACAAGATTCATTACCACAATTCCTTGAGTTTCACATTTTCTCTCACACCTCCCTGCCCCCCTCCATGGTGGCATAAAATCAAGTATAGCATCTGAAAATACTTTCACATTAGGCATTAGTCAGGTTATAAAGAAGGATTGTATCAGATGGAATGAAGAATGGGAAAGAGGAAACAAAACCAAACAAGAAAAAGAAAAAGGGAAGGTAGTTTGCTTCAATCTGGGTTTAAACTCAGTTCTTTCTCTGGATGTAAACATCTCTCTCCATCATGAGTCTTTTGGGGTTGACTTATGACTCTGGATTGCTGAGAAGAGTCTAGTTTATTAAAGTTGGTCATAACATATACGTTGTGTCTGTAATCATGTACAAATTCCTCCTGGCTCTACTCTTCTCACTCAGCATCAGATCATATAAGCCTCTCCAGGTAAATATGAAGTCCATCTGCTCCTCGTTTCTTATTGCACAATAGTATTCCATAACATGCATATACCACAACTTGTTCAGCCATTCCCCAATTGATGGGCACCCCCTTAATTTCCAATTCTTTGCTACCACAAAAAGAGCTGCTATAAATATTTTTGCACATATGGCTCTTCCTCCCACTTCTATGACGTCTTTGGGATACAACCCTAGAAGTGGTATTGTTGGGTCAAAGAATATGAAATTATTTATAGTCCTTTGGGCATAATTCCACATTGCTTTGCAGAATGGTTGGATCAGTTCACAACTCCACCAGCAATGCATTAGTGTTCCAATTTGTCCACATCCTCTCCAGCATTTGTCATTTTCCTGTTTTTGTCATCTTAGCCAATCTGACTGGTGAGATGTGGTACCTCAGAGTTGTTTTGATTTGCATTTCTCTAATCAATAGTGATTTAGAGCATTTTTCATATGCTTATATATATCTTTAATTTCTTCCTCTGTAAACTGCCTGTTCATATCCTTTGACTATTTATCAATTAGGTAATGACTTGTATTCTTATAGATTTGACTCAATTCTCTGTATATTTTAAAAATGACTCCTTTATCAGTGACATAAGTTGTAAAAATTCTTTCCCAATTTTCCACTTCCCTCCTAATCCTGGTTACATTGGCTTTGTTTGTACAGAAGCTTTTCAATTTAATGTAATCAAAATTATCCATATTGCATTTTATAATGCCCTCTAATTCTTGTTTGGTCATAAAGTCTTCCCCCTCCACAAATCTGACAGGTAAACTATTTCTTGCTTTCCCAGATTGCTTGGAGTATCAGCCTTCATACCTAGATCATGCACCCATTTAGACTTGATTTTGGTGTATGGTGTTAGATAATGGTCCAAGCCCAGTTTCTGCCATACTATATTCCAGTTTTCCCAACAGTTTTTGTCAAATAGTGAGTTCTTATCCCCAAAACTGGGGTCTTTGGGTTTATCAAACAGTAGATTACTGTAGTCATTGACTGCTGAGTCTCATGTACCCAATCTATTCTATTGATCCACTACTCTATTCCTCAGCCAGTACCAAGTAGTTCTGAGGACTGCTGCTTTATAGTACAGATTAAAATCTGGTAGAGCTAGGCCACCATCCCTAGCATTTCTTTTCATTAATTCCCTTGATATTCTGGACCTCTTGTTCTTCCAAATGAATTTTGTTACTATTTTTTCTAGCTGTATAAGGTAGTTTTTTGGTAAACTGATTGGTATGGCACTAAATATATAATTTAATTTAGGTAAAATTGTCAATTTTATTATATTAGCTTGACCCAGCCATGAGCAATTGGTGTCTTTCCAATTAGTTAGATCTAACTTTATTTGTGTGAAAAGTGTTTTGCAGTTGTGTTCATATAGGTCCTGGGTTTGTTTTGGCAGGTAGATTCCCAAATATTGTATAATGTCTATAGTAACTTTAAAAGGGATTTCGCTTTCTATCTCTTGCTGTTGAATTTCATTAGAAATATACAGGAATGCCAAGGATTTATGTGGGTTTATTTTACATCCTGCAACTTTGCTAAATTTATTTATTGTCTCAAGTTGTTTTTCACTTGATTCTTTAGGATTCTCTAAGTATATCATCATGTCATCTGCAAAGAATGATAGCTTAGTCTCTTCTTTGCCTAATTTGATTCCTTTGATTTCTTTTTCTTCTCTAATTGCTACTGCTAACATTTCTAGTACCAAATTGAATAAGAGGGGTGATAGTGGACAACCTTGTTTCGCCCGGATCTTATTGGAAATGCTTCTAGCTTCTCCCCATTACATATAATACTTGCTGATGTCTTTAAATAGATGCTAGCTATTATTTTAAGGAAGGCTCCATTTATTCCTATATTTTCTAATGTTTTTAATAGGAATGGATGTTGTACTTTGTCAAAAGCCTTTTCTGCATCTATTGAGATAATTATGTGGTTTCTGCTAGTTTTATTGTTGATATGATCAATTATACTGATGGTTTTCCTAATATTAAACCATCCTTGCATTCCTGGAATAAATTCTACCTGATCAGAGTGTATTATTCTTGTGATAAGTTGCTGTAGTCTTTTTGCTCACATTTTATTTAAAGTTTTTTCATCTATATTCATGAGGGAAATTGGTCTATAATTTTCTTTTTCCATTTTATCTCTTCCTGATTTAGGTATCAGTACAATATTTGTGTCATAAAAAGAATTTTCATTAATTTACCCAAGTAATTTGTAGAGTATTGGAATCAATTGTTCTTTAAATGTTTGATAGAATTCACTAGTAAATCCATCTGGCCCTGGAGGTTTTTTCCTAGGGAGTTGACTGATAGCTTGTTCAATTTCTTTTTCTGAGATGAGGTTATTTAAGTAATGTACTTCCTCTTTAGTTAATCTGGGCAACCTATATTTTTGTAAATATTCATCCATTTCACTAAGATTCTCAAATTTATGTGCCATACAACTGAGCAAAATAATTCCTAATTATTGTTTTAATTTCCTCTTCATTGGAGGTAGATTCACCTTTTTTCATTTTTGATACTCATAATTTGGTTTTCTTCTTTCTTTTTTTATCATATTGGCTAAGGGTCTATCAATTTTATTGTTTTTTCCATAAAACCAGCTCTTCGTTTTATTTATTGATTCAATAATTTTCCTAATTTCAATTTTATTAATCTTTCCTTTGGTTTTCATTATTTCTAATTTAGTATTTAATTGGGGATTTTCAATTTGTTTTTTTCCTAGCTTTTTCAATTGTATGCCCAATTCATTGACCTCCCTTTTCTCTAATTTATTCATGTATGCACTCAGGGATATAAAACTTCCCCTAAGAACCTCCTTTGCTACATCCCACAAATTTTGGTATGTTGTCTCATTATTGTCATTCTCTTGAATGAAGTTACTGATTGTTTCTGTGATTTCTTGTTTGACCCACTCATTCTTTAGGATTAAATTGTTTAGTTTCCAATTAGTTTTTAGTCTGTCTTTCCATGGCCCTTTATTGCATATGATTTTTATTGCATCAAGATCTGAGAATGATGCATTTATTATTTCTGCCTTTCTGCACTGAATTGTGAGATTTTTATGTCCTAGTACATGGTCAATTTTTGTGTATGTGCCATGTAGCACTGAGAGGAAGGTCCTTTTTATCCCCATTCAGTTTTCTCCAGAGATTTATCATACCTACCCTCTCTAAAATTCTATTCACCTCCTTAACTGCTTTCTTGTTTATTTTGAGGTTGGATTTATCAAGTTCATAGAGGGGGAGATTAAGGTCTCCCGCTAGTATAGTTTTGCTATCTATTTCTTCCTCTAATTCCCTTACTTTCTTCTCTAGGAATTTGGATGCTATACCACTTGGTACATATATGTTAAGTAATGATATTGCTTCATTCTCAATGGTGCCTTTTAGCAGGATATAGTTTCCTTCCTTATCTCTTTTAATTAGATCAATTTTTGCTTTTGCTTTTATCTGAGATAAGGATTGCTACCCCTGCTTTTTTTTTTACTTTAGCTGAGGCATGATATATTTTACTCCAGCCTTTGACCTTTACCCCGTGTGTATCCCTCTGTTTCCGATGTATTTCTTGTAGATAGTATATTATAGGATTATGATTTTTAATCCATTCTGCTATCTGCCTCCATTTTATGTGAGAGTTCATTCCATTCACATTTACAGTTATGATTATTATCTGTTTCATTCCCTCCATCTTATTCCCTCCCCTGTTAATGCTTATATTTTTTCTTTTCTTCTCCCTTCCCCACCTTAAGAGTTTTCCCTTTGACCACCGCCTCCCTCAGTATTCCCTTATCAGCCCCCCTCCCTTTTCCTCTCCTTCCCCCTTACTTCTTCCCTCCCTACTAACCATCCCCTCCTTTTGTAGCCCTTTCCCCTCTCCTACTGCCTGTAGGATATTCTTATACTTAATGAAGTATGTTATTTCTTCTTCGCACCAAGAGTGACCGGAACAAATCTCATGAGAAGCTCCTCTCCCTCCTCTCTTTCCCTCTAATATGGTATGTTTTATGTCTCTTCGCCAGAGTCCCATGCTTAACTGGTTGTTAATCTCTCCTTGCACCAGAACCAATGAGGGAAACGCTCATATGATTCTCATCTCCCTCCCTTCTTTTCCTCTGCTATATTGTTTTTATGCCTCTTTGTGTGGCATAATGTACCCTTTTCCACTTCATTCATTTCTCTTCTTCCATTGCAGTCCCTTTGTAGCCCTTAATAAGATTTTTTTAAATCATCATTTTGTGTAATTTATACTCATACCCTCTACTTGTCTATAAATAGCTTACTCTTATTAAATAACAGGGTGTGTGTGTGTGTGTTTGTGTGTGTGCATGTGTGTTTGTGTTTTTCTTGTTTACCTTTCTATGTCACTCTTGCATCTCATAATTGGAAGTTGAATTTTCCATTGAGCTCTGGTGTTTTCATCAGGAAGGTCTGGAAATCTGTTATATCGTTGAATGACCATCTCTTTGCCTGGAAGAATATGCTCAGTCTCGCTGGGTAGATGATCCTTGGTTGTAACCCAAGTTCTTTTGCCTTGCAGAAAATTGTATTCCACTGCCTCCACTTTTAGTGTAGAGGCTGCCAAATCCTGTGTGATCCTCACTGTGGTTCCTTGATATTTGAATTGCTTCTTTCTGGCCACTTGAAGTATTTTCTCTTTTACCTGGTAGTTCTTGAGTTTGGCCGCAATATTTCGAGGACTTTTCAGTTTGGGATCTCTTTCAGGAGGTGACCTGTGGATTCTCTTGATTTCTATTTTACCCTCAGGTTCTAGTATTTCAGGGCAATTCTCCTTAATGAGCTCTTGAAGAATGTTGTCCAGGCTCATTTTTTCATCATGATTTTCTGGTAGGCCTATGATTCTCAGATTATCTCTCCTGGATCTGTTTTCCAGGTCAGTTATTTTTCCATTGAGATATTTTACCTCCTTTTCTAATTTTTCATTCTTGTTGTTTTGTTTGATTAATTCTTTTTCCCTCATAGAGTTATTTGTTTCAATTTGGTTGATTCTAGTTTTTAGAGAATCATTTTCCTTGGTTAGTTTTTGGAGCTCCTTTTCCACATCATACACTTTTGTTTTTAAGGAGCTGTTTTCTTCATTATAATGTTTTTCTAATTCTGCAATTTTGATTTTAAAAGAATTATTCATTTTGTCTTCTATCTCTCTCATTTGGTTTTCAAAGTTCCTTTGGAGCTCATCTAGCAGAGCTTTCTCTGCTGTTTCAGCTGTGGGTGTGGAGTCCACATTGTCTCCCTCTGAGTTTGGCTCCTCCCTCTGAGGATAGTAGGACTCCAGAGTCTTTGTAGTCTGCTTTCTACCCATTTTGAGGCAGGGCCCTAGCCACGCCCTTCCTCTAGGGTTCCCAAGCCTTTACTGTTGAGGGTTTTGCCCTGGGGCAATAGTTACTATGTTTTTTTTTGGGGGGGGGGGTTTAGAGCAGGCGGGGTTCACTCTGCCGTCCTGGTCCTTGGAGGTCCTGATAGGGGCTTTTTTTTTTTTAATTTCTGGGCTATGGAGTGGTAGTCCCAGGAGTATTTGCTGTCCCAGACAGGGGCCCTGCATTTGGTTCTTACCTTGCCCTTTTGAGTCCCAGCCCTTCGTAATAGGCCTGGTAATGGCCCTTGTGGTTGGTGGGACGACTTGCCCCCCTCATTAATCAGTTCTCCTCCCAGCCTGCCTCTTCGAGCTGTGCCTTCACTTCCCCGCCTGTCTCTGCCTAAGCTCCCCATTTCTGCAAAGGGTACCACTTTTCTTTCAATAGCCCAGGTCGTTCTTGACTCTTCCTTCTGCCCATACAGTCAGTTACCAATTCTTATCCATTCTACCTCCACAATATCTTTCACATTCATTCTTTTTTCTGCATTCCCACCACATAGCCATTCTTATCTTGTATCCACCTCCTAATGGGTCTCCCTGCATCCTTCCTCTCCTCTTTCTTAGTCATCCTTCACATAGCTGCAAAATTGATATTTCTAAAACATGGGTCTCACCATGTTACTACCCTGAGAAAAACTTCAGTGGCTCCCAGTTGTCTTTAGGATAAATTACCAATTCCCCTGCTTGTCCTTTAAAGCCCTTCCCACTCTAATCCCAACCTATCATTCCAGACTAATTTCACATTACTCCTTCACCTTCAAGCTCTGCCCCAGTCAAATCAGCCTACTTTCTGTTTTCCTGAAGCATCCTACCTCCTGTCCCTAGGCTTTTCCCAGGCTGCACTCTGTGCCTGGAATGTTCTCCCTCTTTCTTCTGCTTCTTGAAATCCTTAACTCAAGGTCAACCTCCTTCAAAAGGCTTTTCCTGATTCTACTTGTTAATGTGTCCCTCCCCATTTCACTTTGGTTGGGGGTTGGAGGACATCACCCATGTCTGTCCAACACAGTTTTGTAGTTCTATTTAAGGAGATCATAGCATAATCAGACAAAATCAACTTGTTACTTTTCCTTTTCCTGAAATGAAATTATTGTATGCCTTCCTTTCAACTGATGAAACTTAGACATTTAGACAGTGTCAGAGAAGTCAGTGATAGTATAGCATGGACTTTGAATGTATGTTTTGCTCCATTGAGTTGGCAATGGAAGTCAGAAGCAAACAATTCAGGGAATGCATGAATGAAGGCAGACTTGGGAGAGTGAAGAAGGCTAAACCAAGAGAACAGCATCCACAGTGACTAGAATGATGTTAGCACTAAAAGGCTACTAAACACATGTAATGTCTTGTGCATTGACAAAGATGATTTGCAATGAGAAGGACTTTGAAGGTAGAATGATATGACCTTTTAGATGGTTGCTGCATCAATTGACTTTTCTAAAATGTTTTTCTTTGGTACAAGGAAGAGTTCAACAGGAGTGGGAGGGTTAAGGGAAAATATAGTATAAAAACAGAAGGCAACAATAAAGCTTAAAATATAGCTTGGGTAACTGGACAAAGTCTCTCTTGGAAGGAAATTTTGAAGTAAGCATTAAATGAGAGGAGGTCAGAAGTGCTGTGGTAATTCAGCATTTAGAAGGAAATGAATGCTTAAAAAAATTAGAAGAAAAGAATTTGGCATGGAACTAAGGAAAACTATATCCAAAATCATTTTAATTAAATAAATCAATATAATTCAGTCATCAACTGGTTCCACAGGGGAAAAAAAAAAAAAACTAAACACTTCCATGCCTTCATGATTTTTCTTAGAATCCACTTGGTATGAACTTTTCCAAACATTAAACATTGTAGCAACCACTAAAAAATATAGAGATTATGTTTTAATAGATATACATATGGGACTTGTGCTCAGCTAACTTATGAAATTCCATTTCATGAACAATTAAATCTATTGGTAAATACTGCATTTCTTTGGAAAGCTGGGTTTGAACAAAGCAAAATAGTAAAAGCCAGTCTCTCTCTCTCTCTCTCTCTCTCTCTCTCTCTCTCTCTCTCTCTCTTTTCTTCTCCCTTTGTCTCTCCCTGGATATATGCATGTATGTAATTACCCCATCACTTTTAAAGTTAGTAATAAGTATGCTATGCCCTTTTACTGTAATCAAATGAGAACATTACTCAGTCAGTCAAAGACTTTAGACTATATTGAGCACTAAAAGTCTTTGAAAGCCATTGAGTGAATGGAAGTGGCATTGATAGAAGTCTATTCTGGTTAGTTAAGGGGCCATACCTTGAGAAGTTTGTATAAAATCAGCATCTAGTTTAGAACCCAGGAGATTCAAGCAAATGGATAACCAGGGGAAAGCAATTCTGGCTAAGCCTTAAGAAGCTGTCACTTAATGGGTAGGATAGTACCTCAATCTTAGCCTTAGTCTCCCTCCCTCACCCTTAATCAAAAGAGGACCTAGTAAACTTTGGAAACCCTAATGATATGGATGTGTTCGTTGTTGTCCTGGCATTGTCTGCAAGACAGCAGCAGCTGGCGGCAGTGTCTGTATCAGGAACTGAAAACAGACTGGACATGATGAAGAAAGGCAGGTTTATGATTTTATGAGGAAAAGTTATACTGTGTCGTTTAAAGAGAAAAAAGGTTTTCTAGCAGTCAAGAGTTCAGTTACCCCTTTGCTATGTGTACTTTCAAAACTTTAGGCCACTTTCCCCTAGACTCTATATACTGTTAGTAGAATGTGTCACAAACTTTTGGGGAATATTTTCTATCAGCTGTTTTTACTATATCACCTTAGTAAATACCTCTTCCTAAAAACTGTTAAGTGACTTGCCCAAGGTCACTGAAAGTGTTTGGGAATTAATATGAACTCAGGTCTTCCTGACTTTAGGCCTAGCTCTCTATTCACTTTGCCACTTAGTTGCCTTTGAATTTTGTTAATAAATGCTTGCTGATTGGCTGAATGCCTAGTTGAAAGACTCACATATGTGAAACAATGGTGGAAAGAAAACTTTGGATGGATCATAGGCAGATAATGTGTCAGAAGAGAGATTCCTCTGCAGTTTGGTCAGAAGCCATGGCCCCAACTGTTAGTATAAAATCCTATTTAAGGAATAAGTAGAAGTGGGAGATTGGAGCTCTCTGGACTTACATAAGTAAAAGCTTGCTTATTTTCCCAGCTGAGAATTATGATTCCCCTGAGGCTTAAGAGCCATTTGCAGTTCTTGAACCACTTGGGACTGTTTGAAGAGTTTTCATGTAGAGACTTGATTGAGATTCAGCAGCTACACTGGGATTAGTGATATGAACAGCCCTGTCTGCCCTGTCTATGGTAGACTTTAAAAAGTTTACTTATGTTCTTCTATACAAAACTATTAGTAGCTGTTACTCTTATCTCATGTGGTCATTGTCTCTTATTTTCTCTAAGGAACCATGGAGGAAAGTTAATAATCTTCTCCTTTCTCCTTTGCTCTCCTCTCTCCTCCTCTCCTATCCTCTCCCAGAATCATAGAATCTTAGAATTCTAGGAGAACTCAGATGCACATAGTTCAGATTGTATCTATTAAGAATGAGTGCTTATTTAATTTGTTTTAAGTAGAATCCTAGAATATTAGAAATGGAAGGAGCTTTAGAGATATTTATAGGGTATCTAACATTTCATCTTATAAATGAGGAAACTGAGGAAAGAAAAAAGATAAATGACTCACCAATGGTCACACAGCTAGTTATTGGAAGAACCAGGATGAGAATTTAGGTCTCCTTTCTCCTAAACAGTGCTGTTTTCCCTAGATTGCCCTGCTTCCCAATCCTTTGACCATCTCATACTTAACACTGACTTCCTTTTCTGAAAACCATGTGCCAGTAATGTATGGTGAAACAGGAATCAAGACCTAATGGCTGAGTTTTAGAGAAACTGTTAACATGCCATCAATCACCCAATCAACAAGCATATATTAAACACCTGCTGTATGTGAAACACTGTGCTAGGCTCTGGGAATGCAAAAAATGAAAATAAAAGTAGCTTCTGCCCTCAAGGAGCTCACATTCTAGCCATGATGTCAATATTGAAGAACTAACCTTTCAACCCTTAAGTATGAGAATGGGATCAAGGGATCAGCGGTTTAGAGCTGGAAGGTGATCTTGGATGTCATCTGATCCAACCTCTTTACAAATACTCAAATCCTTTACAAAACTCAGAGTATTGGGGTGACTTGTCCAAGGGCATATAGTTGGTGAATATTAGGATTATTAGTATTATTTATATTATATAGGATTTGAACTCAGATCCCATGATTCCAAATTCAGCACCCCAAGTACAGAAAGCATTCAAGGTATTCTGCCTGTAGTCAAAAAGACCAGAGTAAATCCAGCAGCCTCCTGAGCAACAATTCCAATATAAAAAGAAGATATGGTGTTTATCATTCCAGGAGCTTCATGCTTGTTCCATATGAGCATATGGACCAACAGTGCCTACTCCAGGGACCTGGATAAGAAGAAATGGGTTTTTAACTCCAACTTGAAGAGTTTAATTTAGCCATCAAACAGCTTTCCTAACCCACTAGGAATGGGTTACCCAATCCTACTGTAACCCCTCTTTCTCCAAGGGCCCACATATGTAAGATTGCCTATACAATCAGCTTTTAGAAAACCAGCAGTCTGTCCATTTTGACAACATAGCAGGTGTAACGCCAGGCACAAACAGCTTTAAGGTTCTGATTACAAGCATAGTAAACTCCACATTTATTCAATGACAGATTAAGGCAAAACATTCACAGAAAAGAGAAAATCAAAATACAAAGTAACTCAGTCATTTAGTAAGTCCTCAATTGGAGATTAGTTTCCAATCATAAACAAAGTACATTCATTTGGTCACACACAAAGTACAAAGGTCAAAAGTTTTCTAGGAAGTTTTCCACCCCTGGATCACAACGGAATTACAATAATATCAGTCACCACCAAGCACCCTCTCAAAGGGAAGTGCAAAGCACAAAAGCCATCCACCCCTAGGTCACAACTAGGTTACAATAGCATCATTCAATACTCAAGGAGAGGTCTTTTCTTCATCTTGACCTGAGGCAAGTGCTCAGCAGTTTCTGTTCCTGGGAAGTCAAAGCTTAACAAAACCACAATGACAAACATACACATTGCCAGTGTATCATTGCCACTCATCAATTCACTCTCAGCCTGTGAAATCAACCTAGACCCAACAACAAGGTCTGAAGAATCAGCACAAATCATCAGTACAGTCCCAGAACCCCTGAAAACATCAACAAGACCCTCCTCCAGGATTTCTGTAAACATACAACAAGAAAATCCTCCTTTGGGGTTTCTGAACCAACCGCAATGTCCCAGAGCTTCTGTAACAACAGCACCGTCCTCTATCAGCAGATGAATCTGACGAAGTGACATCAAAACAGACGGACAAAGTACCGGCACCACAGTCATGCTTCCTTCCAGTTCTCTCTTCTCATTTCTCAGGAGTTCTCAGTTCTCAGTTCAGTCCTCAGTTCTTATTTCTCTCTCTTCAGCAGTAGCAGCCTAGTCTCCAGATGCTGGCTCCCAGAAGTTCTGGCCTCTCTCAGCTTGGGCTTCTCCCTGTTCTGCCCCTTCCTGTTACGTCAACAAGTTCAAGGGGCATGGGAGATCTTCAAATCCCATTACCATTACAGAAGGAAAATATAGAATTGTGAAATGGGTGCTTAAGGCATACTGAAAAGACCTCTATTTACTATTTATAAGCTCTGGGACCTTGTGTGAATTTCTTCCTTTCTCTAAATTCAATCTTAGTTTCTTCATCTATAAAGTGGATCAACCTGTCATGTCTCCCTCACAGGGTTGTTGTGAAACTCAAACACAGAATTTTTCCATTTTTTTTCTATTTGTATCATCGCCATCTAGGATAGTGCCTGGCACACAATACTGTTGTACCAAAGAAGCGAGACAAGAGACCCCTGAGAGTAAAATTTAGAAGTGGATTTTATTTTTCTGCGGGACTGTCTGGGGTCAGGCCCAAATCGTACAGTGAGTCTGCACCGACAATGTGCCAACTTTTAAAGGGACGCCACGCAGCCAACACTTAGTATTATTTAAGCAGAAACTTGCAGAGGCCAAAAACAGTGATTGGTCAGTACACACCTTGAAATTCCTGCCAGCCAGTGCCAAGTCTCCCTGACCCAGAAGCCCGCCCACCTGCCCACCTCCATGAAGGTGAGCTGACTGGGGAAGGGCAGACTAAACCTGGCAGTCTGATCACTTCCATGAGGGAGAGCTGAGGTTGGGGGATGGTCAAGCCAGGTACAACACTACACCCTTAAAAATGCTTGTTGATTGACTGATAGAAACTGTTAATCACTATGCAATGGGCAGACTGATGGAGAGTAAAGTAAGCAGAAACAGGAAAACGATATACACAATTGATACCACAATATAAATGTAAACAACTCCACCAGCAAAAAGCAAATGGGTTTTATTATAATAACCAAGCTTTGGCCCCAAAGATGAAATGAGAAAATGTACCTCTCTCCCTGATTTGCAGAGATGGAAATCTATAGGTGTGGAATATTACATATGCAATCAGGCTCAGGTGATGTGTTGACTGAACTGCTTTTCTTCCTTTTTTTTTTAATTCTTTGTTCCAAAGGGATAACTCTCAGGGAAGAAGAAACTGAAAGTCATGTAAAAATAAAAGATAACAAAAATTGAGCATTTAAAAAAAAATCATTGTACAAATGTAAATTGGTATGATTGAAACCATCTAGTAGATCTGTATCTAGACCCAGGGTAAGCCAGGAGGCAACATGGCATGGGAGAGAGGGCCCTCACTAGCTCTGGAGGAAAGAAGCCATATTCAGTGCCCCTTCGGAAGCTGTATGAGCTTGGGCACATTGCTGAGTCTATGGGTCTCGCTGGTCAGACCC
The DNA here is from genome assembly GCF_028583685.1 of Petaurus breviceps papuanus. Classification (NCBI taxonomy): domain Eukaryota; kingdom Metazoa; phylum Chordata; class Mammalia; order Diprotodontia; family Petauridae; genus Petaurus; species Petaurus breviceps. The sequence continues at coordinate 5,786,553 of NW_027186457.1, read as the reverse complement.
GGGTGTTGGCTTAGTGGCCTTCTGGGGTGTCTTCTCCATCTGTGGTTCCTGTTATTGCTGGAGTTAGATTCTTCAGTTTATTGACAGTTAGCCATTTTTTCAGCCATATCCGACTCTTCATGACCACATTGGGGGTTTTCTTGGCAAAGATACTAGAATGGCTTGTCATTTCCATCTCTAGCTCATTTTACAGATGACGAAGTGAGGCAAGCAGGGTTAAGTGACTTTGCCCAGGGTCACACAGCTAGTGTCTAAGGCCAGAGCTGAGCTCCGGAAGATGAGGCTTTCTGACTTCAGGCCCAGCAGTCCATACACTGCACCACCTTCAGTTTCTTATAGCCCCTTTATTCTATAGAATTCCTCCTCCAGTTGCTTGGTTCAGCTCTAGTCTCAGTATTGTTATGTTCCTCACAGGAGTGTACCATATGTTTATGTGGCCATTAGCAGATTTGTATATATGTGTCTGATAATGGCAACATAAAAACTTGATTGTTTAAACCCCGAGACTCCTAAGGGAACAGAAAAATTAGCCTGCAAAACCATTGGCAGCTGTTTGGTGGAAATGGGCCATAATATGTTCTGGGAGGAGGTAGTTTCAGCATGCATAGACACGGGAGATTGATGGGAACTGTCAAGGAGAATGCTAACTTTCTTAACCCAGAAGTCTTTTAGGTTGTAACTCCCTCTGCTTAAGCCAGATTTCAAGTCCACATTTTTTTTCAGACCATTTCTGAAGTCTAGCCTTGCCTCCATGCTCTGATTCCTGGCTGTCATATCAGCCCAGTAGCTTCTAGACATATCGTCGGCAACCTCCTTTGCTTCATCAGAGCTTGGCCTTCTTCCAAATGACAGCTCCCTTGGGTCTTCAGCTTACTTCCTGCTTCCTCTGCAATATCTTGTCCTTTCTCCAATGATGGCTCCATTATTACTCAACCTGATCTCTTACATGATTTAAAAAAAAATAAACCAACTTTGACATTATTTATTTTCATTCATTCCTGGACACTTCCACTTAGAGGCTTTTTTTTTTTTTGGTGGGAGGGGGGGCAGGACAGTCAGTGTTTTTATTTTCAGAAAGTCTTTGTTGTTGTATTTTAAATAAAGTCCAGACTGAAGACACTTAGGTGTCCCCAAGCACTGTCTCCCAGCTTTGGAATTTTCCTTCAGCCCCAGTCAGCCACCCCCTCAGCTTCCTGTCGGCCCTGGCCTGAAAGCCTCACCAGCTGGAGGAGCTCTCTGATTTTCTTAACCCCTTCTTACTGCAAATATGGATGTCTCCAACCCCTGGAGCCCGCGATACGAAAACCCTGGCTCTCTTCCCCAGCTTCTCTCAGACCCCTTACTCCATCTGATCCTCTGGGAAAATTGTTTCCCAATCTGACTTTCCTACTCGTTATTTTGAAAAATACCTAATGCTGTGAGAAGAGGAGAAGATGAAAGGTGTTATAGACATCTCCAAAAATGGAAACCTGGTGTGGCGATATCTTTGTAAGGAAAGATACTAGGAAAAATAAGAATGTGTCTCCACTCCTATCTACTCTCTTTGAATGCAGGCACCGCTCCCCTTCCCCCCCCCCCCCCCCCCCCCCCCACCACCCCCCTGAACCGTAACACACTTCGAAAACAACCAACAACAAAACCACACAAGCAGGAAAACAAAAAAAAAAAAAACAAAATAAACAATAACA
>NW_027186457.1:5766789-5784765 GCF_028583685.1 Petaurus breviceps papuanus | reverse complement strand
ACACACACACAGCTGTAGAGGTAGCTGGTGGAGCTATGTGAATAATAGCATACTGGACCTGCATTCAGGAAGACCAGGAATGAAATCTAGCTTTAGATATTTACTAGCTATGTGACCCCAGCCAAGTCACTTATAGTACTACCTCTCACAGTTGTTGTGAGAATTAAATTTGACAATATTTATAAAGCACTTAGCACAGTGCCTGGTTTACCACAGGTACTATGGAAATGAGTATTCCCTTCTGTATAAGGTTCCCCTGACCTAGCTTATTTTTTCATAAAAGTGGTAATATTTTACAAATCCCACTGTACTCTAAAAAAGCTAATTACCTTTTTTGTGACTGTTTCCTCTCCTCTGCCTACACATCTACTCAATTATCAAATTAACCAAGTCAACAAATTGCAAACTTACCCAGTATTTGCTATATGCAAGTGTTTTGAGGCTCAGAGCATAGTAGAGAGTGGGAATGTAAAGATAAGCTAGCAGTCTCTTCTTTGAGGTACTTACAAACTAACAGAAGTGAAGACAGTCACTATGACACAAGACTGAATATGAAGTCTTGTGGGAATTCTGTGATGGAGAAGCAGATTGTTTCTTATGGGGATACCAAAGAAGGCCTCATGGAACAAGTGACATTTGACTTGTACCTTTAAGAATGAATAGGATTTCAGAAGGTGGAAAGAAAAGAAGGATGGGAGGCAGAGGGAAGCACATTCTCAAAGTCACAAGGCAGGAAATCACCAAATGTGCCCAGGGAATAGTAAATGGTTTGGTTTGGCAAGGTCACAGAGGGAGCCAGGAAATACTGGGAGATAAGGCTAGGAAGGTGGGTTGCAGACATATGATGGAAGTTCTCTCTGAGCTTGTTTTGTAGATAGCAAAAAACTACTTAAAAGTTTCTGAGTTGGAGGTATCTTGATGAGAACCACGAAGAAGGCAAGGATTTCTGTCCATCACTTTGTTCTTGGCAATCTGTATCTGACTAATGTTTACAACTCGCCCTGCATGATGAAGAGAAGGGTTTGCAGATCTCTGTTGGTTTGCAGATTTCCATTTTGCTTGGTCCCCACCAATTTCTTGCCAGTCAGTGCTAGCTAAGACTTCTTAGTTCTGCTTGTAATGCAGCCTGAAAAGCAGATGACTCCCAGCAGTCTTTTGGAACTGGTAGAAGATCCTAACCATTCTGATAAATACCCTGTTCTTTTACTGGCATTTTGGCAAGACTTCTTCCTCCTTCAGCACCTCTCCCTGACCTTTACTACCCATATGGGCTGCACACTTTGTAGGAAAACCTAGCATCGCCCCATCCAACCAGCACAGGGGGTCTTATTTTTGTGTATGTCATGAACTCTTTTTAGCAATCTGGTGAAGCCTATGGGCCCCTTCTCAAAATAATATTTTTAAATGAATAAAATGAAATACAAAAGATTTCAAAGAAACCAAATATATCACAATATAAATGGAATTTTCCCATCCGAGTTCATGGACCCCCCAAAAAATGTATTTATGGACCCATATTAAGAATTCTTGGGGGTGGAGTCAAGATGTCAGAGTAGAAGCATGGTCTCCCCACTGCTCTGGCTTCCACCCTCCCCAATCCATGTAAAATGTGGACTCTGAACAAACTTTGGAGCTGTAGAACCCACAAAATGACACAGAGAAGCTAACCTCCTGCTGAGGACAGCCTGGCAAGCCAGAAGGAATCGGCCAGCGAGCACTCTGGGAGCTGAGCCCAGGCCCACCCCGAGGCTTTAGCCCCAGGATGGGCCTGGCTAGAGGGACTCCAGATCAGCAGTAGCTGTGGCCATTTCCAGATTTATCAACACATAGATGCGAAGGACAAAGTGAGAGGTCGGTGCAGTCTGGACTTTGGGACCTAGTAAGTGGGAGTCTGTGGCTTTTGCCCCTGGGGGGAGAAGCCTCTGAGACCCCGGCACAGCCAGCCAGCGCCACATGGCAGCTTCAGGCCCTGGCCTGCAGAGTGCAGGGGGACCAAGCACCAGTCTGAGGGGTAATCGCTCTTGCTTTAACCTGCTTGGATCTGGATTGCAGTCTAGGCTGGAGGTCCTGGGGTACGTGACCAGCTTGCCAGAGCGTGTGGAGACCTCAGAGAGGGCACCCATCTAATACCTCTGGCAGCTGAGAAAACCCCAGCGTTTGGGACAAAAGCTCCCCTGTCTGGTGGCAGAGTCCTACTGTGGCAAAAAGCCCAGGGGTCAAGTGACTGAGGGGCAACATGACCAGGCAAAGGAAACAAAGCAGACAGAAGATTCCAACATTAGACTGCTATTTTGGGGACAAAAAGGAGCAAAGCATGGAACAGGAGGAAGACAGTGAAGTCAGAACTCCTGCATCAAAAGCTTCAAAGGAAAATACGAGCTGGTTACAGGCCATACAGAACCTTAAGAAGGAGATAAGAGAAGTGGAGGAAAAATTGGGAAGAGAAATGAGAACGATGCAAGAAAATTATGAAATGAGAGTCAACAGCCAGACTGAGGAAGACTGACTCAAATGGGAAAAGAGGCTCAAAAAGGCAATGAGGAGAAAAATGCTTTAAAAAGCTGAATTTGCCAGATGGAAAAAGAATCTCAAAAGCTCAATGAGGAGAATCATTGCTTCAGAATTAGATTGGAGCAAATGGAAGCTAATGACTTTATGAGAAATCAAGATGCTGTTAAAAAGATCCAAACAAATGAGAGAATAGAAGGCAATGTGAAATATCTCATGGGAAAAACCAGTGACCTGGAAAATAGATTCAGGAGAGATAATTTTAAAATTATTGGACTACCTGAAATCCATGATCAAAGTAAGAACCTAGAAATCATCCTCCAGGAAGTTCTCAAAGAAAACTGCCCTGATGTTTTAGAAACAGAGGTTGAAAGAATCCACCACTCACCTCCTGAAAAAGATCCCCAAAAGAAAACTCCTAGGAATATTATAGCCAGGTTCCAGAATTCCCAGATTAAGGAGAAAATATTACAAGCAGCCAGGAAGAAACAATTTGAATATTGTGGAAACACAATCAGGATAACTCAGGATCTGGCAGCTTCTACGCTGAGGGATCAAAGGTCTTGGAATATGATATTCTGGAGGTCAAAGGATCTGGGATTAAAACCAAGAGTCACCTACCCAGCAAAACTGAGTATCATGTTTCAGGGGAAAATATGGTCATTCAGGGGAATAGAGGACTTTCAAGCATTCTTGCTGAAAAAACTAGAGTTGAATAGAAAATTTGACATTCAGATACAAGAAGCAAGAGAAGCATGAGAAGGTAAACAGAGAAAAGAAATCATAAGGAACTTATCAAAGTTGAAGTATTAACATTCCTACATGGAAAAACAATAATTGTAACTTATGAAACTTTTCTCAGTAGTTGAAGGGAATATATATATATATATATATATATATATATATGTCTATATAGGAGGGTATATGGGCATATGAATACATATGTGAATGTATGTATATATATATATGTTTACAGGTATACATAGATAGAGGGCACAATTTAATAGGAAGGAATGATACTTAAAAGGTGAAATTAAGAGGTGAGAGAGGAATATAATGAAAGGAGATGGGGAGAGACAGAATAGGGTAAACTATCTCATATAGAAGAAGCAAGGAAAAATAGTTACAATGGAGGGGAAGAATAGGAAGGCAAAAAGGAATGGGTCAACCTTATTCCCATTGAATTTGGCTTGAGGAGGGAATGAAATACACACTAAATAGGGTATCTCACCCTCTAGGAGAGTAGGGGGGGAAGGGGATGAGAGGGGGGATAATAGAAGAGAGGGCAGGTTGGGGGGAGGAGGGAAGTTGGAAGCACCCACTTTTGAAAAGGGATGGGATCAAAGTAGAGAATAGAGCAAGTGGGAAGTAGGATAGGAGGGAGGGAAATATAGTCAGTCTTTTACAATATATTTGCTATGTTATTGTTTTGCATTAGCCACACGTGTAAAACCTATACTGAACTGCTTATCTTCCCAGTAAGGGTGGGTGACAAGGGAGGAAGGGAATGAATCTGGAATTCAAAGTTTTAAAATCAAATATATATATTATTAATACTATTTTACATGTAATTGGGAAATAAGATATACAGGCACTGGGGCATGGAGATCCACTGGAAAAGTCAACAGGGGTATGGGAGAAAATATGGGAGAGAGCAGATCGGAGAAGGGGATATCCTGTGGGACGTCTATTTTGGGGCGGTGGGTAGGGGAAAAATGGGGAGAAATTTTGTAACTCAAAATCTGGTGGAAATGAATGATGTAAATCAGAAGTTAATAAAGCATTTGAAAAATAAAAAAAAAAAGAATTCTTGATCCAAAGAGAAAAATAACCCCTCAGATTGGTTGACTTATTTGTCATTCAGGGAAAGAAGGACATGGTTAGGACTAGTACATAGTATAACATTGCTATTCTGGGAGGAAATAGAGAGAGTTCTTATGGGTGTTTTCAAAGTGGCTCACACTGGGAGGTTGGGATGATTATATGATGACTGGGCAACGCAAATACTTTTGAAAAGCATATGTTGAAATTTATCAGCTAAAACCAAATCCAACCCAGTTAAACCCTTGAAAATATTTGACCTCGTGTACTACTGGAAGTTTTAGCATAGAAAATACAACCAGGCGTTCCAAGTTCTTTTCACCATGTCATCACTGACTGTTTTTCACTTTCTCCATCTCTAAAATGGGAAAATGGTATTGAGTTTTAGAGAGGCATTTCCCCAAAGGGACTCCAGTCCCCACAATACTTGAGGTTACATGAGATTTCATTCATTTTGGGCTAATCTCTGTACTATGTCTTCAAGAAGGCTATGTGTGGGCAGGCAAAGGAGGGGACCAGAGTCTAGGGGTGGCATTACAAAATAAGGAATAGTCACAGGCCCACAGCCATATAGCAAGCAAGGAGTGAGTAGAGAAGGATGTAGCAACAGGAAATAGAAGACTTTCAAGCATTCCTGATGAGAAGATCAGAGTTGTATATAAATTGTAAAATGCAAACACAGGGGTCAAGAGAAACAAAAAATTTATAATTATTCATGAAGGCCTTTTAAAAAAGGATAAAACGTTTACATTCTAGTATGGGGAGATGACTTATGTGATTCTTCAGAACCCTATCATCATCAGGTGTCATAAAGGGAGTCTAATTAGACAGAGGGCCTAGGAGTAGTTGTGTTATATTTCGACTAAAAGATGAATGAAAAGGCTAGAGAAGAGAAATATACTAGCAGGGAAAAGGAAGAAGGATTGGGGAAATTATCTCACATAAACAGGTTGAATAACTAGAAGTCTATATGAACAAAGAGGAAGGTGGGGAACTGTTGACCCTTGAACCTCCTATCTAATCAAAGAAAGGAAAACTATATACAGATGAGTATAGAAGTACATTTGACTCAACAGGAAAACGAGAGAAAGGAGGGAAAGAGGAATAAGAGAGGGTGTAGATTAATGGAGGTATTAGTCCTAAGCCAAACAAATTCTAAAGTACAAAATTTTTTATAGCAGCTCTTTTTGTAATAGCAAAGAATTAGAAACTAAGGGGGATACTTAACAACTTGGAAATGACTAAAAAAAAGTTATGGTATATGAATATGATGGAATAGCATTGTGCTCTAAGAAATGATAATGGAGATGGTTTCAGAAAACCTGGAAAGTTTATGTGAGCTGATACATAGTGAAGTGAGCAGAACTAGGAGAATGTTATGCAGAACTATTGTAATTTTAATCAACTGTAAAAGACTTAGTTCAGGGGTGGGGAACCTAGACCTTGAGGCCACAAATTTGTTCTATGAAGTTTGGATTCAGTCAAAGGGCTACACTTGAGGACCTAGAGGACCACATGTGGCCTCAAGGCTGCAGGTTCCCCCCACCCTGATTTAGTTATTCCTATCACTACAATGATCTATGACAATTCCAAAAGACTCATGATGAAAAATGCTATCCACATCCAGAGAAAGAACTGATGATCTGAGTACAGATGGTAGCACACTTTTTCCCATTATATTTTCTTGATTTTTCTCTGCCTCAACATGGCTAATGTGGAAATGTTTTACATGACTCCTATGTATTGGGCATCATTTTTTTGCCTTTTCAATGGGTGGGGGGAAGGAGAGAATTTGGAACTGAAAATAAATATTTTAAAATGTTTTTAATTATGAAGAAAATGGTTTTAGAGAAAACTGGGAAGATTTATATGAACTGATATAGACTGAGGTAAGCAGAAACAGAAAAATGTTATAGAAAATAGTGTAAAGGTAGACAAATGAAAGACTGAGGAGCTCTGATCAATGTAATGACCAGCCATGATTCCAGAGAACTCATGATGAAACATGCTACTCACCTCCTGATGAAGATGTGATGGACTCCATGCAGATTGAGACCTTTTTTTTTTTTTTTTGGACCCAGCTACTGCAGGAATTGGTTTTGCTTGACTATACACGTTTATAATGAGAGTTTTATTTTTCTTGATTGGGATGGAGGTGGAAGGAAGGAGAGAAGTTGGATTGTTGTTGATTTTTTAAAATAAAATTTATTTTAAAAGACTTTTGCAGGGGTTAGCAAGAAGCTAGCTGGCAATATAACCAATAGGCATGGATAAAACCCTGGGGAAGGAAAGATGAGATGATATGGCATCCATGTTTGAACTATATAAAGGATGAAGATGTGGAAGGAAGACCTGTCTGTCACAAGTGAAATCAGGAAAGGGATATAATTGGTTCATAACTGGCCTAAATGCCCTGAAGCTCTGGTTTCCAAGAAGTCAGTCCTTATTAGGTGCAGTGACAAGATAGAAAGGAAAGTGACTACACAGAAGAATGGTTTTAGACACTGTTTCCTAATACCTTTGCCATAAGATTAAAATTAATGTGCCCCACTACTTGTGTGTTGGGTAGACAGAGGAATTAAATGGGGTTATATTTATGACTTATTCAATTCCTTATTATTTGTCTTACATGCTGCTTTAATTAAATGTCTTCTGGTCTGATTCCAAATGTCATCTGGATTGGTCTGGCAAAGAGTCATTGAGTAAGGACTCAGAGCTATAGATTAAATACTGAATCAAAACAACACATTAGACCCAAGAATTAGTTAGGGGCTCCCAAGCCATATGGAAAATCTTTGGGCAGATCATGCTACAGACTAACAAGGAGACACAACATAGTATAACAGAATACATATAAGACTTGGAGTCAGGAAATGTGGATTCAAATCCTGGCTAAGCTTCATTCATTTTATAAAAAAGGAGAAAATAGTATTTTATACTACTTACCTCACAAGGTGGTTGTGAAAAAAAGTACTTTGTAATTTGTTATTTAATTGTAAGTTATAATTATATTATTATATTATATAAAAGAAAGTTATGCTTTCCTGTGATATTATTTCACCTTGGAGGTAGCCAGTATATGCTAAAGAGGACTAGTGAGGGTAGGTGATGAATCCCACCCTTCCATAGTAATGGACACATTTAAAAATAGTTCCTTCTCCAACTACCCAACTACCTTAACCCTCAAACACTAGCTCTAATTATGAATGACACCATGTATTAGGAATGTTGAAGATTTTATGTTTAAGCTAGTACACATATGAAAGATTTTGGCTATGCTTTGGGTTAGCTAGATCCTAATTAACACAAATACTGAATATCCTGAGAAGTAGTCAAATTATTTGAATTTGTACTGCATATTTCCATTGGTCTAGAGTCAATCAGCATATTTATGTAATTATAGCTTCCAATAGCACTAATGAAAATACAGGAATGCACAAGACCACTTCAGGGGATTCTTTATTGACACTAATCAAGACCAAGCTGTAATTACATCAGCTATTTATTAATTCCAGAAAAAGAACTGATGCTGGGTTCCCATCTGAGCTCTGCTACTTTCTGTTGGAGATGCTGGGAGATCCCAATTCTGGGACCGTTAGTTTCCTCATTCATAATAAATGGGATTGGATTAACTGATTGCAAAGGTCCCTTACAACTCTAAATCTGTAGTCCTGGGACCTTTTCCTCAGTGGGAAAAAACCCTTGTGGTCATGGGTTCAAAGTCACAGAGCAGGGGCACATATGAATCTATTTGGTGAGATAGTTCAGCTGACCATATTGGGAAAGAGTACACAGATCTCCAGACCTGAAAGTTAGCCTTGGCTAGTTAAAAATTAAAATGAATTAGCATATAAAGAATATCAAGATAGTTCTAATAAGACAACAATAACAATGTCTGGGGTGGTGTGATTTGCATAAGGCTTGGAGTTTACAAAAATCTTTGCATGTATTATTTCATATGATCCTCACAACAACCTGGTGGGCTGAATTGAGTCATGAATAGAGTCATGATCCCCATTTTCCGGAAGAGAGAGGGGATAATGTGACTTGCCTGAAGCCATATAGCCAATAAGTGAAATAATCAAGACTTAAAATCTAGGTCTTTTAACTCTGAGACTAGCCTTCTTCAAATTCAAATCATGTTGCCTCTAATTACCTTCAGAGTCATTGGAAATAAGTTGGAGAAGTTAGGCAAAGATCCCCAAGGGAGCATGGAATGACCAGCAGATGACAGAAAGGATTCATTAGTTTTCTGCTATTAAGAGTTTGGTGGATAAAAAAGACAGAAGGTTGAAATCAATTCAATCAACATATATTAAAACCAAGATACTACGTTAAATGTTGAATATCCAGATGGAGGGGCTATGTACAAGGGGGACGAGACTCCGTTTTCCAGTAGATGCCACTGGAGGATACTTCCAATAAAGTTTTAGTGCCCATAACCGTGGGATTGTATGTAAGATCTGGAGGAAAAAACACCAAGGTTAAGACTGAACAGTAAGATCTTTGCCATTATGAAAAGAGCTGGTATAAATATTTTTGTACATATGATTCCTTTTTCCTCTTTCTTTGATCTCAGGAAGAGAGCAAGTCAGTGGGCAGAGGAAATAAACATGACAACCGCTGCTCAGGGATTTCTACCCATGCTGTGCCCTCTGTACTACCTGCTTTAGTTGCTTCTTCACTTGATGGCTGATAGAGAAGCCAATATCTAGATATGAATTTTGCCCTTCTGCCTGGCTTGGTTATCTGCTTCCAGACCCTGGGCAGACCTTACCCCATCAGTGACTGAAACCTGCTTTCCAAGTCATCTGCAAAGTGGAAAGCACCTGTGAGCCAGCTTCAAAGGTACTGCAAATCTTGTCATCTCAGAAGAGTAATCATGGCAGTGGTAACCTGTTCCCCCAACTGACCTCAGGGGGCTACAGGGTTGGAATCAGTCTGGACCCACAACCTTCTCGGGGGTATAGGGATTGGTCTGACTGGGAACACAGGTGTTGGTGGTGCTTATTACAATGTTCTATCACAAGGTTTCCTCTTTCAAAAACTCTTCTAGCTATAATTTTAATTCATGTGATAAAACCTGACTGGTCTAAAAGAGAGGAGGTTCAGTGAGTAGGTTGTCATGAGCATTTTTGTGAATAATCTTGAACCCAAAACTGAAATTTACTCAGGAGTAACAGACAGGAGCTGGTAACCAAAGGTAAAACATGGCACAGACCCAGCCCTGAGGAAGTTTACATTCTATTAGAAGGGAAACAGCACGTCCATTGATAAATGCGTACAAGGCAAGTAACTGTGGAGCCAAAGGAGAGATCTAGACAGACCAGTCTAGGAAAGTGGGAGAATAGAGAGAACCAGGGATGTGCTGGTAAACGATTAACAACCAGCTCAGGGCAGGATAGGAAGAGGGGTTGGGGGAGGTGTCCCATGTACATTTTTAAATTTAATTTGCTTTATTCATTTTTTCCACTACTTTCTTAACTATAGACAATCATTGAAACAATAAATCAAGCCCTGATTCACAGCATTCACCCATTTCTGAGGAATAGATGCTCATACTGAAAATAGCAACCATTCTGGAAACCAGTAGGAACTTACTCCAGCCACTCCCTGGAACGCTTTGGAGAAGGAGAAAGGGGAAAGGGGAGTCAGGAATCAAGTAAGGCTCTAGAGCTAGGAAGAACCTTGACACTCATCTGCTTCAACTCCCTTATTTTACAAAAGGCACCAGAGCTGAGCCATAAGGGCGATAAGGATTTTGATTGCTAGCATTTATTCTGGATAAATTTACATGCAGAGCAATCCCTCATCTCCAGGAGCTTTTACATTCTCCCTCATTTGAATGTAAATTCTTTGAGATTAGGGATTGCTTCATTTTTTGTCTTTGTAGCTCCAGGGTTTAGCATGCTGCCTAGCCTGTAGTCGTTTTTTTAATAAATATCTGTGGGTCGATTGATTAATTCCAAGCATGGAGGATAGTCTGTTCTAAAAAAAAATGTTCAGAGGTGACAGATGATATGAAAGGATTGTTTTGATGCTAACCTTTGATTTAACTAGGATATTGGTGGGATTTAGTGGCAATGTTTGGGTAAAGAAGCATTTTTAAATATACATAGCATAAGTGAATAAATTGAGAGTGATCTAATCTCAGGCAAGTTGGCATAGGAGAGGCAGCAGAATGCAAGGGCAAGAGCATGGAATGTAGAGCCAGGAGAGCTGGATTCAAATCCCAGCCCCAATATTTATTAGCTGTGTGACCATGGAAGAGTCACTTAACCTTTCAGAATTTCCCTCTTGTCTGCAAAATCAAAAAATTCTTCTCTATCTCACAGGGTTGTTGTAAGGAAAATACTACCAACCTTAATGAACCTTAGAAATGTGAGCAATTATTGCATCCCCCCCCCCCCAAAAAAAAAGCTTAATGCTTGGGTTACTCTGATCAGAAGCCTAATCTCTCATCTGGCAGCACTCCTCTGGGGCCTTCTCTGGCCTCTCCACCATGCCCCTCTCCCCCACTTTTCAGCTCTGTTAGAGTGTATGCTCCTTAAAGGCAGGGACCACCTTTCTTTTTTCATTTTTATATCCCCGGGGCTTGGCACAGTGCTAGGCAAATAGTAGGTGCTTAATAAATGTACATTGACTGTCAACACCATCTAGTGGAAGTTTCCATTATTGCAGCTCTAGTCTGGGGGTTGAGCTAGAGAAGATAACAGATTCTGAAATTAAGATGTTGAAATAGAATTGCGTGTCTTCAGTTTAAGGAATTATCAGGACACTACCACATGGCTGGCCATCTGGCATTACGGAGGGGAAGAGCCCATCTGATTCCTCTACTTCCATTGACCTTGTTAACCTCATAGCAATAGACAGCCATGTTGTAGGCTCAGTCATCTGGTCAGTTCATAGAAGTGTCTTAGCTTTAAATAGTGACTGAGCCATCAAAAATAAAATGTTAGATTATTTATATTCTCTTTTGTGGCAAACCTTCCTCTTTTCTGAGTTAATCTCTCAGTTGTCACTTTTTTTCTGGAGACTTTTTTTATACCTTGGGGGTTACTAAGTGCTATTGGGGATAGAGTGCTGGACTTGGAGTCAGGATGGACACAAGTTCAAATACTTCCTCAAGCACTTACTAGTTGTATGACCCTAGGCAAGTCACTTAACTACTCAGTCACAGCTTCCATAGCTAGGTGGTACTGTGGATAGCATACCAGACTTAGAGTCAGGAAGATCTGAGTTCAAATCCTTCCTAGACACTTGTAAGCTGAGTGAGTCTAAGCAAGTCATTTAACCTGTTTGCCTTAGTTTCCTCATCAGTAAAATAATAGCACCTACCTCCCATGTTTGTTGTGAAGATCAAATGAGATAATAATTGGAAAGCTCTTAGCATAGTACCAGGCAGATAGCAAGTTCTATAAAAATGTTAGCTATGATTATCCAAAATGGAGATTATACCACCTATATAACTGGGTTGGTGTGAGGATCAAATGAGATCATATAGGCAAAGGGCTTTGTAAACCTTAAAGAACTCTACAAATCTTAGCTATTATCATCATTAGACATTATAATTATATAATTATACTGTTATATAATCATATACCGTGTTATATTCTCTATTAGAAGAGATATAATTGGAAAAGGAGACTAGCTTGCTCTGCTTGTGCTCAAACACAGCAATGGGTGGAAATAGCAGGACAGATCTAGGCTTAGGAAAAACTTCCTAAAATTTTTTTGTTTTTCAGTCATGTCCAACTCTTCATGACCCCATCTGGGGTTTTCTTGGCAAAGATATTGGAGTGATTTGCCCTTTCCTTCTCCACCTCATTTTTACTGATGAGGAAAATGGAGCAAACGTGGTTTTGAACTCACAAAGATGAGTCTTCCGGACACCAGGCAACAGTTTCTCCCTCACTAGAGGTCTCCAGATGAAGGCTAGATGGTCCCTTGTCAAGTATGCTGTCTAGGGGATTCTGATGAAGGTCCATTTTAGACAAGGTGGCTGCTGAGGGCCCTTGCCCCTCTGAGATTTACTCCTCACTTGAGCAACCATTGATACCAAAGGTATGTGTAAATGTTCGGTTTCCTTTACAGAAGGAGGGTTCCTCTGATCAAGCTCTATGAGCCCCCAACTACCAAGTCCTCTCTGGGGTTGTGATCTCCTTCTACTTAAAGTGGGGGATGCCATTTTCCTATCTCTCCCTCAACTTCTAACCAGTCTTCCTTTTTCAGGCAAGGTCAATGAGCCTCTAAAGGTCTCAATTCCTTTGAACCAAATCCCTGGTGAAACAAATGAAGAAAAAAACCTGCACTCTTCTATATTTTTCTTCTCTTTTCAGTGCCACAGGTGTCCTTCCTCTCCTCCCATGTCTTACATTTCTTCCCATATTTCCTATCTGTCCCTGTTTACAGACTGGTTACTGACACTTTATTTTCCCCAGCTACTCCAATGGGAAAGAAGCGAGACTGCTACCACTTACTCTTTGACTAATACCTGGCTCTTGGCCAAGGAGAGAAGAGTGAGGCAGGAAATGAAATGACTTTTTTTCTGTGGTTTTGTATAGTACACAACAACAGGTTGCTTCAAGCCTGGGAATCTCAAACATGATGAGCATGTTTTCATAGGATTTACAAAGCTAGAAGAAGGTCTAGAGGTCATCTAGTCCAACCCACGCATTTTATACCAATGAGGAAACTGAGGCCCAGAGAAGTCAACGATCCAGTGGGTAGTGAGGAGTTGAGCTGGCATCAGAGCCCGAGTCCTCTGATGTGATTTGCAGGGGATCTTTCCAGTCTGCCTTTTTCATACCTGTCAAAACTGACAATATTGATCTCTAAGAATGTTGCCAGGTCCCTCGGACACCTGCCAGTCTAACACCAGATGGGTATGTCCTCCCACTACAACAAAGCTTCTCTCTTCCAGAACAACAAAAATACATTCTAGATAAGTGGCAGTGCAGAAGGTGCCTATGGCTTGATTTCTTTCGATTTCCTGGCAGCCCCAGAGAGCCGTTTCCATAGCAGACAACGGTGACGGTCACTAAACAGTGGCGTCAAGAGACCCAGCTTGACTATTCTGAGGCTGCAGGGACATTTAATCTCAATGGGAATCATTTATAGCTCAGTAACATTAATGCCTAAATACACACCCAATGAAGGGATTACATTGCACAGAGAAAAGGAGGGAGGAGATGACAACACCTTCAGACCTCTTCCTCTTTCAGGCCAGTCATTACTAAGATTTCACATACATCTAACTCTTCTTTGTAAAGTATTTCAGAGCAGCTGTGTGGTCTTCCTCTGCAACATTCCTGGTAATTAGCTGAGGGTGCTAGCCTGATTTATGGACCAGGAAGGTCTTGTTGCATAAGTTGCTTTGAATCATGCAATTAATTTGAGAGAAGAGCCAGAATTAGAAACGGGAGAATCTGAATTAAATAGCCTGGTTTTCAGTAAGCACTAGTATATTCTATAACAAAGTGGGTTTTCACTCAGGCTAAAAGAATAAACAAATCACAAAGAACCCCCAACTAGCAATACTCAGTAACAACCCCCCCCCCAAAAAAAGTACCTGCTTTCAAGGAGTTTACAATCTAATAGAGGGAAACAACATGCAAATACCTGTGTGACCACGAGAAAATCATTCTCTCTCTTTTTTTTAGATCATGGGGATAAGTGACTTGCCCAGGGTCACACAGCTAGTAAGTATCTGAAGCTAGATTTGAACTCAGCCCTCCTGGACTCCAGGGCCAGTGTTCTATCCACTGTGCCACCTTGCTGCCCCAAATCACCAAACTTCTATGTGTGTGTCAGGTTCTTCATCTGTGAAATGCAATGAAACTAAGTATTCTCCAAGGTCCCTAGCTATGTTACCCTGAGCAAGTCATTTAATCCCTGACTCAATTTCCCCATTTGTAAAAATAACAACTATATTATGTAGCTGCGATAATAATAGCATACTAAGATAATAATAGCACCTATCTCCCAGGGTTGTTTTGAGAATAAAATAAGATTTGTAAAGTACTTTGCAAACTTTAAAGCACTATGCAAATACTGCTATTTTTGTTGTTATTGTACTATCAGTCTGGGTCCTCAGAGCATAGCTACTATATCCCAAAGGGCTCTAGGGTTAACCCTGAGGGGTCCAGGTATCTTTCTACTGTTACAGTTCAGGAGCCCTCACCAGTGTGCTTCTAACCATGATTATCTGCTGTGGAATTATGATTTTCATAATCATTGTTATGATATATGTAATGAATATACTAATAAATTTGATTCTCAGAATTGCCTTTCCTGGTTTGTGAGTTAGACTTACAACGTAGCTTAAAATGATCAATGAAACTTTGACAAGGTTCACAATCACTGCTTGTGTTTCTGAAGTGAAGCGAATCCAAGACTGTAGAACCTGTTCCTGTCACAGGACTCTGGCCCTGTGACCCACCAAGGAAGGACCCCTAAGAACTGGAGCAATATTGCTCCCACAGGACTCCAGAATTGTTGTATTGTCTTTCATTTGTGGGCTAGTCATGGGAAACCATTCAGCCCTGGGAAAACATTGTTTGTAATCTACCTTCCCACCTCCCTTCCCATTGTGATTTATGTATAGAATCTCTGTCCTCCAGCTAGGTGGGACTCTGATCAGGAGAATTCCAGATCTGCAAATCTGTTTCTCACAATGCAACTAATTAATTAAACTTCTACCTGATTAATGGCACTTTGTCCCAGGCCTGCTGTTACCTCATTCTCAGGTTAGAGACTGACCCAGTAAAATCCTGTTAACACCACTGATATCAGTGAGTGGTCCAGACTTAATTAGCTTTTTTAAAAGGGTATTTACTGAGTTGTGTTAGTAAAAAACAGTTGATACAAAACATTCCTCTTAAAAGTCTGTGACCAAAAAAAAATAATATTTTAAGTCAGTGACACCCTCTCCCACCAGTATATACAGAATCCAAGGGAAAGTGGATTCAGGTTTAAACGAGTTAGCTCTTGGTTGCTGGATGTTCGTTTTTTCCCTTCCTGGGGAGAAGTTCCACTTGGGTATGGTAAAGTTTATTCTTTCTAGAATCCTGGAGCTGCCTGTCTTCGGTATCCTGAGTTCCCAATGCCAATACTTCTGCCACCTGTACCAGAGGTGCTGCTAGGATGCTGACAACTAGTCGCAATTGCCCGAGACCCTTCAAAGTTCACAAGGTCTTTCTGTAGTCCGGGGGAAGGGAAAGGGATACTGGCTGGGGCTCTCCTCTTCTCTCCCCTTCAAGAGATCCCCTCTCAGGGGCTTGCCTAGAACACCACTAGAATAACAATGCTGGGTTATGAACTGGCTAGCTGTTTTGTAGAAGACCCACAGGACATGACAGAGGGTCCTTTAGTTTAGTGCCTTTGATCGACAAGTTGATTCAACAGAGATGCCTAGGCCTTGTTCTCACCCAGCTTATACTTCAGAGTGATGGAGTCAGTGGTTATGTTCTCAAGCATCTGGTTTCGTACACGAAGTGGGTGATTGATTAATTAACTCAGTTCACCCCTATCTTTATAATGATAATGATAATAATAACCACCACAAAATTCTCCAAAAATACATAGAAAATATAGATCGGAAGGGGAAATAGAGATAGATGGATAGACAGACAGACAGACAGACAGACAGATAGATAGATAGATAGATAGAACAACAACAATAATGACATGTAGCATTTCTATAGTACCTTAAAGCTTACAAAGCACCTTACAAATATTATCTCATTTTATCCTCACAACAACCCTGGAGGCAGATGCTATTGTTCATCCATTTTACAAATGGGGAGACTGAAGCACACAGGGGTTAATTTGCCCAGGGTCACACAGCTAGTAAGTGTATAAGGCTAGATTTGAACATAGATCTTCCTGACTCCAGGCCAAACACTCTGGGTTGAACTGTATGTAATATGTGTGTGTGTGTGTGTAATATATATATATATATATATATATATATATATATATATATATATATAAGCTCTAAACCCATGATTTTGTGACACAAAGGAACCAGGGCATTTTAATCGTTATGCTATTAGAATCATTACCTCCCTTAACCATATGGAGACACAGAGTGGTCACTGTTTGGTTATTGTGGTGAAGGGGTCTATATAAACTCACAGGGTGATATCTGTGCTAGCCCCCAGGACACGATCTATTTGAGTCATCCTAGACTTTTCAGGCACCCTCAGACCTATGCACAAGGGGTAATCATTTTCTAAAGGTGGCAGTATCCTTGATGGGTAGAAGAATGTACTCAACCATGCAAACAGCTAGCTGACAAACATGAAGCTCAAAAATGTCTTCTGTTTTTACCCCCTGCTCACTGGGGTTAAATGTAATTGAAGCAATAAAATGAAAGACTGCCCAAATAGAAAAATACAAAATCCATTATTTATTTGACTAGGAGCTCCCACACATTAGGGGCCATCCACTTTCTCATCCACTTGCTTTCTGGGGCATTCATAAATTCAGACACTTGGAATGCTATAATGATATGTTTTTTTTTAATAATATGGAATCAAAAGCAAAATAAACTCTTCACTGTGCCCACACCATCCCAGAGCCTTCCGGATCATCAGTATTTAAAAGAAAACCTCAAATAAAAACAACTATATTTCTTGGAAAAGGAAAGCAGTATGGGGTTTTTACTTTCCACCTTCTCTTTGTGAATTGAAAAAAGAGGAGAAATGAGGAAAATGATGCTTTCTGAAGTGCTTCTGCTTGTGGCTATTAGTCAGTCATCAGTGATTGTAGTTCCAATCCTCAGTGCCCACATTGGCCTTGCTATGCTCATGTCTTACTTATACCTTCCATGTTGCTGCTGCTGCCATGGTCTTAGTCTTTTGCACCAAAATCTTACTCTAGAAGTTTCGGGCATAAGGTCAGAAGAAGAGAAAATTTAAAAAAAAGAAATCAAGGTACATATAACCTTTTACTGATATTTCTCCTGTCATGAGAGATGATCATAAATCAACATTCAATGAGGGGGGAAAGCAAGAATTATGATAATGATGATGTTAATGTATTGGTAGCTTAATATTATTATATTAAATATTAATTTATTTTATATATATGGGCTATTGTTAATAATGATTGCTAACATGTTTATAGTGTCTACTATGTGCTAGGTACAATGCTAAGTGTTTTGTAAAGATTATCTCATTATTTCCTCAAAACAACCCTGGGAGGTAGATAACTGTTATTATTCACATTTTATAGGTAAGGGAACAGGTTTGCAAAGGCTAAGTGACTTGCCCAGGTCACACAGCTGGTAAGTGTCTGAGGCCTGATTTTAATTCACATCTTCCTGACTCCAGGACTCTATCCACTGTACCACCTAGCTGCCCTCATCAGAAATTACTTTGTCAATTTGTGTATCATATCTTCATGTCTAGAGGAAGCTATTCTGAGATGTTTTTAAAGTAAAAAAAGAAACAGACATAGAACTGCATAAACATTTAAAAATTGAAAACAATTGGTGGAGATGATATTTATTTAATTTGTTTATTTGAATGTTTTTGCTAATGATTACTAAGTTTAGAAAGACAAAAGATGATAAGAGAAAACAAGAAGGAAGGAAGGAAGGAAGGAAAGAAGGAAGGAAGGAAGGAAGGAAGGAAGGAAGGA
>NW_027186457.1:5730919-5766689 GCF_028583685.1 Petaurus breviceps papuanus | reverse complement strand
GAAGGAAGGAAGGAAGGAAGGAAGGAAGGAAGGAAGGAAGGGTGAAAGAGAGAGGAAGAGAAAACCTACAGGTTCTTGAAAGCCCTATGGTTCCTCAAACACTTCCCACCTTCTCTTTGTGAATTAAGAAAAGAGGAGAAATGAGGAAAATGATGCTTTCTGAAGTGCTCCTGCTTGTGGCTACTAGTCAGTCCTCAGCGATTGTACCTCCAATCCTCAATGCCCACATTGGCCTTACTATGCTCATGTCTTACTTGTACCTTCCATGTTGCTGCTGCTGCCATGGTCTTAATCTTCTCATGTCTTATTAATTGCTGAAGACAGAAAGAAGTGACCCCAGAGTGGTTGTACCCTTGTTCTTCTGTCAAATCAGTTTCTCTCCTTTCTCAGATCTATCTCTCTTAAGCTCATCACAAATAACCTTACAATACATCTCAGATACTCACTAAATCCATTTGTTATTCAAATCCCTCCACTTCCATAATTGCATGTGAATTTCTGTAAATATGTTTTTTAATATGTCTTTCCACTTTGGGTATGTCATAGTATAGGTATTATAAGAGCTTTACTGAGTAAACTCAGATTTTGTTTGTGTATGTATGTGTGTGTGTATATGTATACATACACATATATGTGTATACATATACATGTGTATACATGCTTTTTATAAATACACACATGAACACTTACATTTTAAAAGTAAATGTGTGGGAAAAGGAAGCCAGGCCATATAATGAATATAAGGGTGTGAGAAAAGCATCAGGAGGATCAAAGCTCATGATGATGCATTAGCTGATGACAAAAGCCAAGGACATCAGAAGAAGGGAGGGCATATTGTCAGTTACATTTGGAGGAAGAGCAAGATTAAAGAAGAACTTGTACCAGAGTTTGGGGTTGATGAGACAACAATGAGAGACAATAAAGAAAACATAGAGTAGCTCAACTCCTATTTTGTTTGTTTTCTCTGCCAAGGAGAATGACCTTTCCATTGGAAATCCAAAAACAAAAAAAGCCTAAAAGAAAGCTAATGTCCAAGATAAGTAAAGAGAAAGTAAGAGAGTTGACGCAGATGAACTTCCTTGGGTCCTGAAAAAACTAGGAGATGTAATTGCTGAGTCATTGTCACAAATGTGAAAGGTCATGGAAAACAGGATAGAAACCGCAATATTGGAGGTCAGGGGCAGAGTCAAGATGGAGGAGTAGAAACAGGGCCTCCGTGCAGCTCCGGCTACTACCACTTCCAATTCATCTAAAAGGGAAATCTGAACAAACTTTGGAGCTACAGAACCCACAAAATGACACAGAGAAACTAACCTCCCATTGAGTACAGCCCAGCAGGCCAGCAGGAATCAGCCAGCACAGCACTCTGGGAGCCGAGCCCAGCTCCACACAGTGGTTTTAGCCCCACTGCAGGCCTGACCAGCCTCCAGCTGGAGGGACTCCAGATCACCATCAGCTTTGGTGGTCCAGAATTATCAACACATAGATGCTAAGGACAAAATGAGAGGTCAGTGCAGTGTGAACTTTGGGATGCAGTAGTTGGGAGTGCCTCAGCTTTTGCCCCCAGGGCAAGAAGATGCTGAGGGCTGCGGCCCAGCCGCTGCCACATGGCAGCTTCAGCTCCTGGCCTGCAGAGTGTAGGGGGACCAAGTCTGAGGGGTAATCACTCCTGCTTTAACCTGCTTGGATATGGATCACAGTCTAGGGTGGAAGTCCTGGGGTGTGTGACCAGCTTGCCAGAGCGTGTGGAGGCTTAAGAGAAGGCACCTAACTAATAACTCAGGCAGCTGAGAAAACCCCAGCATTTGGTACAAAGCTCCCCTGTCTGGTAGCAGAGTCCTACTGTGGCAAAAAGCCCAAGGGTCAAGTGACTGAGGGGCAACATGACCAGGCAAAGGAAGCAAAGCAAACAGAAGAATCCATCATTAGACTCCTATTTTGGGGACAAAAAGGAGCAAAGCATGGAACAGGAGGAAGACAGTGAAGTCAGAACTCCTGCACCAAAAGCTTCAAGGGAAAATACGAGCTGGTTACAGGCCATACAGGACCTTAAGAAGCAGATAAGAGAAGTGGAGGAAAAATTGGGAAGAGAAATGAGAATAATGCAAGAAAATTACGAAATGAGAGTCAACAGCCTGACTGAGGAAAATAACACCTTAAAAAAATAGATTAACTCAAATGGCAAAAGAGGCTCAAAAAGGCAATGAGGAGAAGAATGCCTTAAAAAGCCAAATTTGCCAGATGGAAAAAGAATCTCAAAAGCTCAATGAGGAGGGGCAGCCAGGTAGCACAGCGAGTAAGAGCACCGGCTCCAGTGTCAGAACGACCTGGAGATCGAATCCCAGGCTCAGTCACTTAGCACCCACCCAGAAACACCTGGCCGTGTTACCTTGAGCAAGTTACTTAACCCCAATTGCTTAGGGGCAGCCAGGTGGCTCAGCGAGTAAGAGCACCGGTTCCAGTGTCAGGATGACCTGGATCAAATCCGGGCTCAGATACTCAGCACCACACCCAGAAATAACTGGCTGTGTAACCTTGAGCAAGTTACTTAACCCCAATTGCTTTAAAAAAAAAAAAAAAAAGAAGTGGCCGTGTAACCTCGGGAAAGTTATTTAACCCCAATTGCCCTCCAAAAAGCAAAAAAATAAAAAAAAAAGAATCCCGGGCTCAGACACTCAGCACCACACCTAGAAATAACTGGCTGTGTAACCTTGAGCAAGTTACTTAACCCTGATTGCTTAAAAAAAAAAAAGCTCAATGAGGAGAATCATTGCTTCAGAATTAGATTGAAGCAAATGGAAGCTAATGACTTTATCAGAAATCAGGATGCTATTAAACAGATCCAAACCAATGAAAGAATAAAAGTCAATGGGAAAATTGATCCAGGAGAGATAATTTTAAAATTATTGGACTACCTGAAAGCCATGATCAAAGAAAGAACCTAGAAATCATCCTCCAAGGAATTCTCAAGGAAAACTGCCCTGATGTTTTAAAACCAGAGGGCAAAATAGAGGTTGAAGGAATCCACTGATCACCTCCTGAAAAAGATCCCCAAAAGAAAACTCCTAGGAATATTATAGCCAGGTTCCAGAATTCCCAGATCAAGGAGAGAATATTACAAGCAGCCAGGAAGAAACAATTTGAATATTGTGGAAACACAATCAGGATAACTCAGGATCTGGTAGCTTCTACACTGAGGGATAAAGGGGCTTGGAATATGATATTCTAGAGGGCAAAGGAGGTGGAATTAAAACCAAGAATCACCTACCCAGCAAAACTGAGTATCATGTTTCAGGGGAAAATATGGTCATTCAGTGGAATAGAGGACTTTCAAGCATTCTTGCTGATAAAACCAGAGTTGAATAGAAACTTTGACATTCAGATACAAGAAGCAAGAGAAGCTTGAGAAGGTAAACAGGGAAAAGAAATCATAAGGCACTTATCAAAGTTGAACTATTAACATTCCTACATGGAAAACGATAATTATAACTGATGAAACTTTTCTCAGTATGAAAATAGTTGAAGGGAATATAAATATATATATATATATATATATGTGTGTGTGTGTGTGTGTGTATTGGAGGATATATGGGTGTATGAATACATATGTGAATGTGTGTATATATATATTTACAGGTATACCTAGATAGAGGGCACAGGACCAATTTAATAGGAAGGGATGATACTTAGGTGAAATTAAGAGGTGAGAGAGAAATATAATGAGAGGAGATGGGGAGAGACAGAATGGGGTAAACTATCTCATATAGAAGAGGCAAGGGAAAATGGTTACAATGGAGGGGAAGAATAGGAAGGCCAAAGGGAATGGGTCAACCTTATTCTCATTGAATTTGGCTCGGAGAGAGAATGAAATACACACTAAATAGGGTATCTCACCCTACAGGAGAGTAGGGGGGAAGGGGATCAAAGCGGGGAGGATGGAAGGGAGGGCAGGCTGTGGGGGAGGGAAGTTGGAAGCACCCACTTTTGAAAAGGGACGGGATCAAAGTAGAGATTAGAACAAGTGGAAGGTGGGATAGGAGGGAAGAAAATATAGTCAGTCTTTTATAATATATCTACTATGTAAATGTTTTGCATTAACTACACATGTACAACCTACACTGAACTGCTTATCTTCCCAATAAGGGTGGGTGACTAGGGAGGAAGGTAATGAATCTGGAATTCAAAGTTTTAAAATCAAATGTTTAAATATATATATATATATATATACATACATATATATACATATATACCATTATTAATACTATTTTACATGTAATTGGGAAATTAGATATACAGGCACTGGGGCATAGAGATCCACTATGCCCTACTGGAGAAGTCGAAGGGGGTATGGGAGAAGATATGGGAGAGAGCAGATTGGAGAAGTGGATATCCTGTGGGACTGCTATTTTGGGGTGGCAGGTAGGGGAAAAATGGAGAGAAATTTTGTAACTCCAAATCTGGAGGAAATGAATGATATAAATCAGAAGTTAATAAAGTATTTGAATAATGAAAAAAATATTGGAGGTCAAATGTCACAATTTAAAAAATAAGATGTAGGAGTGAATAGAATAGAGTCTGCAGATTATAGACCAGTGAACTTGACTTCAATTCTTGGGGGAAATCTATAAATATATCATTTAAGAGATGGTTGGTGGACATCTAAAAATAATAACTAGCACTTACATAGTCTTTTAAGATTTATAAAGTGTTTTACATAAATTATATCATTTGATCCTCACAACAACTGTGTGAGGTAGGGCTATTATTATCCCCAAAAGAGAAGCTGTGATCACCAAAAGCCAGCATGGCTTCATCAAGAAAAGGTCATGCCAGATTATTAAAAATGGAAATAATGTTGAACCAGTAGATGAGGAGAATACTGTGGATGTAATTCATATAGATTTTAGACAAGCTTTTGATAATGTATTTCATAGTATTCTTGGGAAGAAGACAGAGGGATATGAATTGGATGATAATAAAATCATCAGGTAGAGTCAGAGCTGACTGGAAGGCCAAATTTAAAGAAAAGTTATCAATGGTTCAATGTCAGTGTGGCAGGGCCTCTCCAGTGGAGTGCCCCAGGGATCTATGCTTGACCCTATGCTGTTTAACATTTTTATCAAAGACTAGGATAAAGGTATAGATGGTATGGTCATCAAATTTGCAAATGGCATAAAATTAGGAGGAATAACCAACATACTGGATGACAGACAGGATCAAAAAATATCCTGATAGGAGAGTGGGACTGAATTCAAAGAGAGGAAATTCAGTAGGGACAAATGTGGAGTCTTGTACCTGGGTACAAATAATCAGCTTCACAAGTATAAGGTGAGAGAGCCATGGCTAAACAACATTTGTAATTTTTTTTAAATCAAGGTCGAGGGGCCAGAGCTAGTAGATACAAGTTCAACAAGAGTCATCAGTGTGATGTTTTGTTATAGGGGTCCATTCATTTTTCAGCTGTGTCCAACTCTTTGTGATCCCGTTTGGGGTTTTCTTGCCCAGGACACCGGGACGGTTTGCCATTTCCTTCTCCTGTTCATTTTGCACATGAGGAAACTGAGGCCAACAGGATTAAGTGACTTATTCAGGGTCACATAGCTAGTAAGTGTCTGAGGTCAGATTTGAACTCTCGAAGATGAGTCTTCCTGCAGTGTGATGTTACAGTCAACAAACAAACAAAGCCCAATTAATGTCATCTTGGGCTTCATGAAGGATGGAGCTTCCTGGAACAGGAAGAGAAAAGACCCATGTTACCTTATCATCATCAGACTTCAGCCAGAGTATAATGTTCTGCTCTAGGTGCCACAGTTTAAGAAAAATATTGATGAACTGGAGATTGTTCAGAAGAGGACAACCAGTATGGTCAAGGGTCTCAAGTCCATGACAAATAAGGATCCACTGATGAAACTCGTGATAGTCTGGAGAAAAGACACAGAAGGTCCATGAGAACTATCATGGAATATTTGAAGGGCTTCCTCAAGAAGGTCATGAGGAAGGTTTGGTTAGAACTTATAAAGAAACTATTTCAGGTTTGATATCAGGAGAAACTTCCTGAATAATTAAAGCTATGCAAAAATAGAATGGTGTGCTTCAAGGGGCTCTGGGTTTCACTTCAGAGGTCTTTGAGCAGAGCCCAGAAAACTATTTGTTAGGTATGTTATGGTGAGGACTCTTTTCATCTATAGGCTGAACCAAATGATTACTGAGATCCCTTCTAACCCTCATATTCTGTGAGTATGGGAAATATTCCCCCTTTAAGGCACTTGTGATAGAGAACTCACAGAAATGTCCTATGTCTGGCTGGCAGTTCCATAGGATGCCTTTCAGAAACAGCTAAGTGACACAATGTATAGGGCAGTGAACCTAGAATCAGGAATACCCAAGCTTAAATCCTGCCTCACACATTTATTAGCTGTATGACCCTGGGTAAGTCACCTAACTTCTGTCTGTATCAATTTCCTCATCTATAAAATGAGGATGAAGAGTAGCACCTGCCTCCTAGGTATGTTGTGAGGATAAAATGTGATATTTGTAAAGTACTTTGCTAATCTTAAAGTGTTACATAAATGCTAGCTATTATTATTATTATTGCCTAGTAATACAGTCTTTCTACTGTCTCTAAGTAAGACTGCACAATTATTCAGGCATTTATGCTATCTACAACTTCTCCTCCCAAAACAGTTAAATTTCAGTAATTTCCTTTCATATCTCTTCTCTAAGTAAAATAACCCCCAACTCCCTCTGCACACACTTTATTTTTCTTACTGCCATCGCCAACTCTTGAATTTGTAACCTTGATCCCAGTGTACTCCAGGCTCCTGAGAGAGCTCATGATTATGATCATTTCACCCTCTCTCTAATCTTCAATATCCTTTTATGCCTGGGAGATTCACTTCTACACAAACACATCCAGATATTTCCTTCATTAAAAAAAACTTTCATTTAAGGAAAGTGGTCAAGAAGTAACGTCTCAAAATATATTGCAAAGTGGTAATCATCAAAATAATCTGTTACTGGATAAAGAAATAGAATGGTTGTTCAATGAATGAGATTAGGTACACAATACACAGAAGTAAATGACCACAGTAACCTAGGGTTTGACAAACCCAAAGATCCAAGATGGGTAAGAGCTCATCATTTGAAAAAAACTGCTAAGAAAACTAGAAAGCAGTCTGGCAGAAATTAGGCACAGATCAAGATTTCATACTTTAAACTAAGATAAGCTCAAAATAGGTATATGATTTAGACATAAAGGGTGATATTATAACAAATTAGGGGACTATGGAAAAAAAAATTTCTCAGATGTATGGATAAGGGAAGTAAGAGTTTTTAACCAGACAAGACATAGAAAGGAACATGGGAGATAAAATGGATAATATTGTTTACATTAAATTTAAAAGGGTTTATACAAACAAAACAAATGTAGCCAAAATTAGAAGAAAACAGGAAACTGGGGTGGGAGGGATTTTTGCAAAAAATTTTACAGTAAATTTCTCTAATAAATGTCTCATTTCTCAAGTATATAGGAAACTAAGCCAAATTCATAAAAAATAAGAGTCATTCCCCAGTTGGTAAATTATCAAATGAAATAGACAGGCACTTTTCAGAAGAAATCAAAGCTATGAATAGTCATATAAAAATGTCTTAAATAACTAATAATGGGAGTAATGTAAAGCAAAACAGCTCTATGGTACCATGTCACACCTATTTGATAGGCTAAAATGACAGAAATAGAAAATGACAAATGCTGAAGGGGATGTGGAAAAATAAGTAAACTAATACATTGTTGGTGGTGTTATTAACTAGTCCAACCATTTTAGAGAACAATTTGGAACTATACCCAAAGGGTTATAAAATTGTGCGTACCCTTTGACCCAGTGATACCATTTCTAGATCTATGTAATCATAATGCAATTTGAAGGTCCCTTTATATTGGTAAGCTAACAGGTACTTAGCACTTGGTTTCAGGTTATGTGTTAAGACCCAGAGCTTGTGAATCCCACAGTGGGATGGACCTGTAGACATGAAGAGAGGGGGCTGAACAGGGAGGCACTGGTGCCATATATAGGGAAAAGCCCATGCTGGGAGAGTCCAGAAGAACTTCTGGGAGCAGCATCATGGAGGCAGAGAGAGAAAGAGAAGGGCCGGGAGCCAGAGTTGCTGAGAGAAAGAGAAAACTGCCAGCTGGAGCTTCCCAGGACTTCTGAGGGTCAGCCACAGGTACTCAGGACTTCCAAGGGCTAGTTGGAGCTGCCCAGGACTTCTCAGGGACACCTGGAGCTTGCCAAGAACTGAGGAGGCGTGACTGTGGTGCCAGTATTTTGTCTGTCTGTTTTGATGTTACTTTGTTAGGTTTGTTGATAGAGGCCTCAGACCTTGTTGGGTCTAGGCTGATTTCACAGGCAAAAAAGATGCTGGCAATGTTTATGAATATTATTGTGACTATGCTAAGCTTTGTCTTCCCAGGAACAGAAACTATGGGAAGGGGAACCACGGGAAGCTGAGAAACTTCCTTGAGTTAAGATGAAAAGACTTCTCCTCTGGTACTTAATGCTGACTGATGATATTGTAACCTAGTTGTGACCTAGGGGTGAATGGCCTTTGTACTTTGTGATTGATTAAATGAATGCACTTTGGTTTTAAAAGAGAACTTTAACCTTTGTACTTTGTGATTGAATTGAGGACTTACTAAATGATTGAGTTACTAAATGAATGTATTTTATTTAAAACTATGTGACCACTGAAACAGGACTTCCGCATGGCTCTGGCTTCCACCTCCTCCAATACATGTAAAAAATGACTCTAAACAAACTTTAGAGCTACAGAACCTACAAAGTCACAGAGAGAAACAAATCTCCTGCTGAAGGAAGAACGACTAGCCGGCAGGAAGGGTCCATTGCAGTGTGCTGGGAGTGAAGCACAGTGCCAACTGAGCTGCAGTTTTAGCCCTAGGGTGGCCCCAACCAGCAGCAGCAGCTGGAGCAAACTTTACAAGACTAAATCACCAGCAGCTATAGCAGTTTCCAGACTTCTCAATCCATAAATGCCAAAGACAAAGTAAAAGGTCAGTGTGGAACTTTTTTGGGAACCTGGGGAGTATGGTCCAGCTTCTGCCCCCAGAGGGAGAAGCAGAGGAGGCACAGTGGCTGCAGCCATTGCCACGTTCCTGCTTCCAGTGCTCCTGGCCTGCAGATTGTAGGGGAACCAGGTGATCATTCTGAGGGTAATTGCTTTTACTTTGTCCTGCTTGGATCTGTATTGCAGTCTTGGGTGTTGGTCCTAGGGTGTGTGACCAGTGAGCCAGAGAATGTGGGGGCTGTAGAAAGGGTGCCCATCTAATAGCTCCAGCAGCTGCAAAACCCCCAGAAATTTGGGGCATAGCTCTCTTCATTCTGGAAGCAGAGTTCTACTATGGTAAAGAGCTCAAAAGTTAAGTAATTGGCTGCCAATATGAGGAAGCAACAGAAGCACAAACAGATGATAGAATCCTTTTTTGGGGACAAAAAGGATCAAGGCATGAAGAGGTAGGAAGACATTGAAGTCAGAACTCCTGCATCAAAAGCCTCCAAGAAAAATATGGACTGGTTATAGGCCATGAAGGAGCTCAAGAAGGATTTTGAAAATCAAGTAAGAGAAGTAGAGGAAAAATTGGGAAGAGAAATGAGAATGATGCACGAAAATCATGAAAAGAGTCAACAGCCTGCTAAAGGAGACCCAAAAATACAATGAAGAAAATAACATCTTAAAAAAATAGACTAACTCAAATGGCAAAAGAGGGCCAAAAAAGCCAATGAGGAGAAAAATGCTTTAAAAAGCCAAATTTGCCAGATGGAAAAGGAATTTTTAAAAAGTCACTGAAGAGAATAACTTCTTCAAAATTAGATTGGAGCAATTGGAAGCTAATAACTTTATGAGAAATCAAGATACTATAAAACAGCCAAACAAATGAAAAAACAGAAGGCAGTGTGAAATATCTCATTGGAAAAAATATTGCCCTGGAAAATAGATCCAGGAGAGACAATTTAAAAATTATTGGTCTACCTGAAAGCCATGATCAAAAAAAAAAAAGGAGTTTAGACACTATTTTTCAAGAAATTATCGAGCAAAAATTGCTCTGATATCCTAGAACCAGAGAAATTGAAAGAATTCACCAATCATCTTTTGAAAAACATCCCCAAAAGAAAACTCCTAGGAATATTATAGCCAAATTCCAGAGTTCTCAGGTCAAGGAGAAAATACTGCAAGCAGTCAGGAACTCAATCAGGATAACACAAGACCTAGAGCTTCTACATTAAGGGATAGAAGGGCTTAGAATATGATATTCTGGAGGTCAAAGGAGCTAGGACTAAAACCAAGAATCACCTACCCAGCAAAACTGTGTATAATGCTACAGGAAAAAATATGGTCATTCAATGAAATAGAGGACTTTCAAGCATTCTTGATGAGAAAACCTTTGCTGAACAGAAAATTTGACTTTCAAATATAAGAAACAAGAGAAGCATGAGAAAGTAAACCAGAAAAAAAAATCATAAGGAACTTAATAAAGTTGAACTATTTACATTCCTACATGGAAAAACAATAATTGTAACTCATAAGACTTTTCTCAGTATGAGGATAGCTGAAGGGAATATATGTGTGTGTATGTATGTATAGGAAGATATATGTGTATATAAATATATATGTGAGTGTGGGCATTTGTATGTTAATGTATACATAGACAGAGGGCACAGGATGAGTTGAATATGAAGGGATAATATCTAAAAAATAAAATTAAGAGGTGAGATAGGAATTTATTGGGAGGAGAAAGGGAGTGATAGAATAGGGTAAATTATCTCATATAAAAGAGGCAAGAGAAAACTGTTACAATGGAGGGGAAGAATAGGAAGGTGAAAGGGAATCAGACAACCTGATTATCATCGAATTTGGCCTAAGGAGGGAAAAACATACACACTCAATTGGGTATTTTACCCTATAGGATAATAGTGGGGTGGGGGACAAGAGGGGGGGAGGATAGAAGAGAGGGCAGATTGGGGGAGAGGGTAGTTAGAAGCAAACATTTTTGAAAAGAGAAAGGTTCAAGGGAGAAAAGAGAATAAGTGGGGGGCAGGATAGGATGGAGGAAAATATAGTTAGTTTTTCACAATATAACCACTATGGAAATGATTTGGGTAACTACACATGTACAATCTACGTTGAATTGCTTATCTTCCCAGGGGGGATGGGTGAGGAGGGAAGAAGGGAAAAAAAATCTGGAACTCAAAGTTTTTAAAAACAAATGTTTAAACATTGGTTTTTTACATGCAACTGGGAAATAAGATATACAAGTACTGGGGTATAGAAACCCATCTTGCCCTACTAGAAGTTGGGGGGGCTGAAGGGTGAAGATATAAGACAGAACAGATTGGGGGAAGGAGTATTCAGTAGGCTGGCTATTTTGGGGTGGGGGTAGGGGAAAGATGGGGAGACAAAAAATTGTAACTCAAAATCTTGTGGAAATGAATGTTGAAAACTAAAAATAAATTTAAAATTTGAAAAAAAAAACTATGTGACCACTTTGGTGAAAACTACATGGCCATTTTAGTTTTAAGTTGTTGAGTTGTGACATGGTGAATGCTGTTATTTTGATTTTCTGTGAACTTTTTGCCTTAATTTGTTACTGAATAAATGGAGTGTTCACTATGCTTGTAATCAGAACCTTGAAGGTTGTTCACAGCAGCAGCCCTCTGGAAAGCTGCTTATGCTTGGTGTTACAATCTGTACCCCAAAGAGATCAAGAAAAAGGAAAAAGACTAATATGTGCAAAAATATTCATAGCAACTCTTTTTGCAGTGGCAAAGAACTGGAAACTGAAGAGATATCCAACAACTTGGAAATGGCTGAACAAGTTGCGGTATATGACTGTGATGTAATACTATTGTGCTCTATGAAAAGAAATGAAAAGAGGGGTGGGTTCAGAGAAACCTGAGAAGACTTGTATGAACTGATGCAAGTGAAGTGAGCAGAACCAGAAGAACATTGTGCATAATAACAGTAATGTTGTAAGGATTGTCATCTGTGAAATACTTAACTATTCTGATCAATACAATGATTCATAACAATTCCAGAAAATTCATGATTAGAAATGCTATCCACATCCAGAGAGAACTGATGAACTCTGAGTGCAAATTGAAGCATATTTTAAGCTATTTTTCTTCTTGTTTTCACAATATCATTAATGTGGAAATATGTTTTGCATGACTTCATATGCATAATGGATATTGTATTTCTTGCCTTCTCAATGGGAGGGAGGGAGAGGGGAGAGGGAGGGAGAAAATTTGGAACTGAAAATAAATTTTTTTTAATTTTTAAAAGAACTTTTATTTGACCAGGCCATCTTTTCTTCCTTTCACAGTCAAATTCTCAAAAAAAAAGTCAGCAAAGTCATTCTCTCCATTTTTTCTCCACTCACTCACTTAGCCCCTGGCAATCTAATTTCTGACCCTGTCACTTGATTGAAACTGCTCTCTCTCCAGTGTTACCAATAATATCTTAATGACTATATTAATTCAATTTTCTCACTTTTCATCCTTCTTGCATCCTTCATCCTTTAGTTTGACACTATCAATCATTCCTTCTTCCTAGATATTCTTTCCTCCTTCAATTTTTGTGACATTGCTCCATCCTGGTTTCACCCTTACCTGTATGATCAGCCTCAGTCTCTCTTGCTAGTTCACAACCCATGTTCCCCTTATGCATGAATGCACTCCAAGTTTTGGCCTGCACCCTCTATACATTCTCTATTTTAGTGATCTCATCATTTTCCATACGTTTAATAATCACTTCTATTCAGATGACTCCCAAATCTACATGTCTAGCTCTCATCTCTTCTCTCTTTTGATTTCCAGTTCAGCATCACTATCAAATGGACATTTTAAACTGGATGTCCATAGGGCGGCCAGGTAGCACAGCGAGTAAGAGCACCGACTCCAGTGTCAGGATTGACCTGGAGATCGAATCCCGGGCTCAGACACTTAGCACCCACCCAGAAACACCTGGCCGTGTAACCTTGAGCAAGTTACTTAACCCCAGTTGCTTAGGGGCGGCCAGGTGGCTCAGCGAGTGGGAGCACCGGCTCCAGTGTTGGGACGACCTGGAGATTGAGTCCCGGGCTCAGACACTCAGCACCACACCCAGGGATAGCTGGCTGTGTAACCTTGAGCAAGTTACTTAACCCCGATTGCTAAAAAAAAAAAAAAAAAGAAAAAAAAATAAACTGGATGTCCTATAAGTATTTAAAACAAAATATATCCCCCCAATTTATTTTTCTTTCTTCTGAAACTCATCACTACTCCTAATTTCACTATTTCTGTTGGAGGTACCACCATCCTTGCAACCACCCAGAGTCATAACCTTATGGTCATTCTCGATACTTCCCCTCCCATGTTGAATAATTGCCAAGACTTGTTAATTCAACCTTCTAAATATCTTACATCCATCCCCTTCTTTGCACGCACAAGGCTGCTATCCTAGTTCAGGCCCTCATTACCTCTCACCTGAACTAGGAGGAAAATCCTCCTATTTATTCTCCTTGCCTCTAACTCTCTCTCCTTTTATCTAATTCATCCTATAAATAGCTACCAAAGTCCAAAAACATAGATATAGTTATGTCATCCCCCTCCTGAAAAAAATTTCAACGGCTAGCTCCATATTGCCTCTAGGAATAAATATATACTCTTCTCTTTCACCTCTGTTTCTTTCCATGGGCCATCCCCCATTCCTGGAATAGTCTCCTTGCCTTAGTCACATAGAATCCCTAACTTCCTTCAAGTCTCAGTTCAGCTGAGTTCTACCTCCAATGTGAGGCCTTATCTCCTTCCCCATCCCTCCACTCCCCCAATTGTTAGTCTTTTCCTCCTTAGAGTCTTAGAGAATTATGTAGAGGAACTGAAAACTTAAACAAATTTATCCATGTTCACATAGCTAGTATGTATTAGTGGAAGGACTTGAACCCAGGCCTTTCCTACACCAAAGTTGATCCTTTATCTACTGCATCATGTTGCTTCTCAAAGAATCCTAAACACTCAAATCAAATACTCTACTTGTTGAGAGCAGGGAGGAGGAAGTAAGACACGTTGGTCCTGGTGAATGTCACACCCCATATTCTGAAATATCAAGGTGTTAAAGGCAGAACTTAATGTGACAAAAGGTTCTTAGAGTCAAACAAGCTGACACCATTACCCCATCAGGATGAGCTGGAATAAGGAATTGTGCGTCACCATGACCAAGATGACTCCCATCTGCCTGGGTGTGTCTTGGAGGGATTATGAGTTGTTACTTCTAAGTGGTCTTGGGCCATAAACCAAGATGATTGAAAAAGGTTCTGGTGAAATAGTTGCATTTTTAGGCTTTCCACTTTGGAGACTGGATGTGAGTAACAGCAGCTAAAGTCATAAGTCATAAGAACAACACAGTGACTGGACTTTTCAGTTGTTCAGAATCATCAGGGAATGCAATGTTCTACTTAATCCAACGTTCTGCTTAACAGAAAGCTGTTACAATAACACATGCATGGATCACTTGAATTTCAAAGAAGTAGAATGCCATAATGTATACATAGCATCATGCTATTATTGGGATCATAGGTCCATAGATTATAGGTTTAGGGGTCACTTAGTCCTGTTCTCATTTTATGGGTAAGGAACCTGAGACCCAAACAGAAGAGACACATATAGAGAGCTAGACTGGGAGTTAGAAGACCTGCCTCAGCCACTTATATCACCAGGACCTGAAGTTCGTCCAGGAGCTGGTCAGCAGCATCAGGACTTCAGACTCCCCTAAGTATGAAACCGCTTTATACCCAAGAGGCCAAAGGGCACCATTGTAGGGCATGTGGACCCTAAACACTTTGGGATGTACCAATCTGAGCAAACTGAGCTAAGGGTGAACAGAGGGGTTGGGAAAATTTCTTTGGTGCTCATTGTATTTTGGAGTCATTGGTCCTTTAAACTGTTTCCATTTTCCCTCAGGAGGAAGGGTCCTATTCTAACCAGAATAGTTTATTTTCCTTAAGCAAAGTATCAACTTGACATATATTGAGCAGAGCACTAATCTAAAAATGTTTAAATATTTTTTAAATTTCTGTTCTCTGCTCTCTACCACTACTATCTCCTACTTAAATTCATATTGTTCTGTGTGATTCTCACAGATTAAAACAAATGATCCATCTTTGGGACTGACCTAAGTGACTCAGAAGCAACCCTACTGTTTTTCACTAGCAACTTGTTTTTAATGGTTCAGAGAGAAGCAGTTGTGTGTGACTCAGGTTTATAACTCTGAAATCCTCATTTGAAGACTAAGAAATAGCAGTGTTCTTATTTACGTGTGTACCTAAGGAAAATGGACCTCCCTATTGCAAGAAACAATTAAATTAAAAAAGACGGTATTGTCTGAGAATAATGCCCTGACTTGGGCGATGGAGTTCTAATAAATTGCTTTCAGAATGAAAATTAATTCCAAGTAAGTTGCTAGCCGCCAGTACTGTTTGTTCTGAACACTGATGTAAACATATGCTTTGATTTTTTTTTCCTGGCTGACACTCCCTTCTTGAAGTAGTCAAAGCCTTCTGTTTATGTATTTAATTCTGTCCAACAAAACCAGACAACTCTCATACACCCTGGACTGCCAAGTGTTTGGTAATAGAATGAAAGTAAACACACACACACACACACACACACAAACACCCAAATTTTGTTGGCAAGGTAGTATGTTTGGGTGATGATGAGAAAATTTTATTAGGAAATCTATTAATTTCATGAAAATCACAAGACTGGAGAGTTTAAAGCAACCACAGGGACTATTCACCTCCATATTTCTCCAACTGAGTATTCCAAAGTATTCCAACTGAGTAATAGTAACAACTTATATTTGCATAGTCTTTTTTTACTTACAAAGAACTTTCTATGCATGGACCCTTTGGATACTCCCAACAGCCCCTGTGTGGGAGGCCAATCATTATTATTCCTGTTTTTCAGATGACCAATGTGAGGCTCAGAAAAGCTGCATTACGCAAAGACTTAAGGCTAGAAAATGGCACCTCTAGTATTTCACACAGGTTTTATGACCTCATGTTCAGTGATATTTCTAACAAACCACCTTTCAAAGCCTGAGCCACAGAACTATTAATTTGTTTGGTGGCCATGTTGGTGTAGCTTCTTTGTGAAAGGAAGGAAGGGAGGGAAGGAAGGAGGGGGGAAGGAGAGAGGGAGTGAAAAAGAAAGAAAGAAAGAAAGAAAGAAAGAAAGAAAGAAAGAAAGAAAGAAAGAAAGAAAGAAAGAAAGAAAGAAAGAAAGAAAGAAAGAAGGAAAGAAAGAAGGAAAGAAAGAGAGAAAGAAAGAAAGAGAGAAAGAAAGAAAGAAAGAAAGAAAGAGAGAAAGAAAGAGAGAGAAGGAAGGAAGGAAGGAAGGAAGGGAAAGAAAAAAGGAAGAAAGGAAGGAAAGAAGGAAGGAAGGAAGGAAGGAAGGAAGGAAGGAAGGAAGGAAGGAAGGAAGGAAGGGAAAGAAAAAAGAAAGAAGCAAATAAAAAAAAACTACTGCCATATATTTCCTAAGTGATGGAGAAGAAGTGACGTCACCTCCCTGGAACTCAGTTTCCTCATTTGTAAATGAGGGACTTAGACTAACTGACCTCTAAGGTAACTTCTAACATCAAATCTATGAACCCTGTTTTATGAGCCCAAGTGCTGTTCTCTGAGTTGTCTCATGATTTCATGCCTGGCAACAACTCACATAATTCACTTCAAGCTTACAGAGCATTGCTTCCCACAACCCTGGCATCCTAGCACAGGAGAAAAAGTTCTGAATTTGCTATCCAATGACCTAGGCTAGAATCTTACCTGTTATTTACTTGATTTTTCTCCTTGGGAAGCCATTTGACCTCAGTTCTCTCATCTGTGCAATGGGGAAGTTGGACAGGAACAAGGGTTCTTAATCTCAGGTCCACAGAACCCCAATGGTTCTGTGAACAGATTTCAGAGGGTTTCCATGAACTTGACTGTGGGAAAAAAAACAAAACATTTTTACTAACTGATATCTAACTGACATTCAATTATTTAAAAACATGTTTCTGAGAAAGAATCCCTAGGCTTCACCAGACTACCAAAGGGGTCTATGACACAGAAAAGGTTAAGAATCCTTATGTTTGATGGTTTCTCAGGTCTCTTCTAGCCCTAAATCTTATTCTTTTAGTAGATTATAATTAGCATTTAGTATTACTAATTTATCTGGACTGGACTTCAATGGTCCACCTGATGAAATTCCCTCTACCAAAAGATTAGCATCTGCTCTTTAAATTTATAGTCGGGAGGTAGGGGCAGGGGAGGCTGGGAGTGAGTAAGGAGGGTATTAAGAGTTTAAGTGACTTACCCAGAGTCACATAGGCAGCATCTGTCAGAGATGGGAGACTTGAATCCATATCATTTTGACTAAGATGCTGGTTCTCTGTCCATGCTATCTCTCTCCTTCTCTAATATGTATTATTTATAATACAATTTATAATTATGTTAATAAAACAAGCTTCTTAGACATCAGAATTGTTTTCTTATTAGCTAACAGGAGGAATGAAACTTTCGTATATAAATTCACATTTGATAATGAATTCTGGTTTTCATTTTGACTCTGGTTTGCAATGGTTTAAAATAAGCCTGAAGGGAAACATTCCCCTAATCTGCCTTCCTGCACAAGGATTCACCAGCCTACCAAATATTCAGCATCCATCCAGTGTCAAAACAATGAGACATCTGGTAATGAAGCATTAACAGCCGGAAGATTTATGATTCTGGGGCTGTACTGCAGTCCATGAGTCATACTTTTTAACATTTCTTCAAAATTCTTACATGCCATCTGATTACTTATAGACTTCACTCGTTTGATGACATCTGATTACTTACAGTTCCAATTTTCCAGTCACTTCGCCTACATCATCACTTCAAAGTACCTTGATCAATTAAGCTAACTCCTAAAGCAAATACCCCTCATTGACAGTATTACAGTTCGTATTTCCTCCTCGATTTTCACTTTTTTTTTCACACAATTTTCTTCTTTCCTCTTAATGATATTTCTAGAGCATAAATCTCTCAGGAAATGTTTGGTAAATATCCCTGCTAAATTCTGAGAAAATAGGCCTGAGAAGAACAAACCGACATCCCTCTAAAGACTCTTTATTAATGATCCATACAGACACTAGCACGCACCCTTCCATCCACTTAGTAATGACAAAGCAGGCTTATCTGTCTAAATGGGTCTAAAATGAGTCAAATCCTTCTCTCAGGATTGGATGCAAGACTTTCAAGGTCCCTTCTATGTACTTGCATGGGCACATCCACACCCCTATTGGCCTAATATATATTTGCCCAATAAAAACAAATAATTTATAGTATAAAAATAGAATAACTCACACTGAAATTATAGGATGAGGATGGGAAATAAAAATCCCCCATCAATGTAAACCCATTGCTTTTAAGTTGGTTTCATCCAAATCATTCTAACCTATTCAACTTCATAACTATTTATTGATCATCCAATATGTATTGAACACTGCTTTAGGCCATAGGGGACATAGAATTTTCATTAAGTATGGAATAGGATGTCTGTTCTTACAGTGGCTAACATTTCATTAAAGAGAAATTATCTTGGGCTGAAGTAGTTAGAGAAGGGTTATAGAAGCAATGGGATTTGAGCTGCACTTTAAATGATGTATGTGAATGAATAAGTATTTATTAAACATCTATGTTCCAGACACTGGAGACACAAATATAAATAACGAAATAATCCCTACTTTCAAGGAGCATACATTTTAATAGAAGAGACATTATGTACATACATAATTATATACAGAATAAATAGCAAATGAATAAAAAAACTAATGTACAAGTAAGTATAAAATAAATACAAGTCAATTTGGAGGAAGAGGGCTAGCGCTGGGGGGGAAGGAAGCAGGTGGATGGATCAGGAAGGAGGGTTCATAAAGAGGGTGGAGCAAGAGCTACCTCTTGGAGGAAGAGAAGGATTCTATGAGGTGGGCAAGAGAGAGTACATTCTTGACATGGGGGAATGACCAGTGCAAGGACAAGAAGTTGGGACAGAAGAGTGTCACGTGTGAAGGACAGAGAAGAGGCCAGTTTGGATAGGTCAGAGAGGGTGAGAAATAGAATAATACATAATGAGACTAGAAAGATATGTTTGTGTCAGATGCCATAGGGTTTTAAAGGCTAAAGAGAAGGTTCATATTTGATCCTAGAGGACGTGCCTCCTCTGAAGAGGTCTTCGAGCAAATCCGTTGGTAATGTTCAAAGGTTTCCTGTTTGGATACTGATTACTCTGATTGACCTCTGAGGCACATTCCAGTTCTGAGATGTGCCAGGTTTCTGGGCTGTGGATCAGGACTAGAATGGAATTCTAAAGAAGACAAGCCATAAAGCTCTTCCACAAAAAGGATCCTTTTGGAGAAAGATGGGAGAGATAGGGAGATACCCAATTATACAGGACTTTGACAAACTGGTGGGATCACTCTATTAGCAATACACAACCATTGTACATTTTTGAGCCCAGAAGTAACAGGATAAAAGTGGTGTTATAGAGAGTTTAATTTGGTTGTGGTCTACAAGATGGATTGGACAAGAGAAAGGAAAGGCAAAGTTAGAAACTGCTACAGTAATACAGGAAGGGAGGAAGGGAGAGAGAGAGAGAAAGGAAAGAAGAGAGAAAAGAAGGGAGGGAGGAAGAGAGTGAACAAACATCTATTAAATGCCTACTGTGTACTAGGCATTATACTAAACACTTTACAAATATCATCTCTAATCTTCACAAAAACCCCGGGAGGTAGGTGCTATTATTATGTCCATTTTACAGTTAAGAAAATTGTGGCCGACAGAGGTTAAGCAACTTGCCCAGAGACATATGGTAAATGCCTGAGGCTAGATTGGAACTCAGATCTTCCTGACTCCAGACTCAGTTCTCTAACCCTTATGCTCTAGGTAAAAGTTGAAAAGGAAGAGAAACATACAATAAATATTTCAAAGGAAAGAATAATAGGACTTGATGATCAAATGGATATAGACAACAAAATCTCAAGTGCTTTTTAGTAGAGTAGAAATTTGTACCAGTTCACTTGAGATAGAGCCACAAGGAACATCAGAAAAGCTGACGAAGGTGCTCCTCCTCCAAAACCACCCCTCCATTGCCTCTAGAGTTAGAACTAAGAATATTGTCCTTTCCTCTACCCCCCAAAAAGTTGATGGTTTTTCTTTACATTATTGTCATTTGCTACTGACTCCTAGTCTCTGTTCCAAATATTTTACTGTGTTATTAACAAAGAAATATTCAAACAAAACAAATCAACCCATTGGCCATTCTGAAATGAATGCCTCATTCTGCATCACTAGTCCACCATTTCTCTGTCAAAAGGCAGGAGGCATGCTATGACAACAATCTTTTGAGGTCATGATTGATTACTACATTGAACAGA
This sequence comes from Petaurus breviceps papuanus, assembly GCF_028583685.1. NCBI lineage: Eukaryota > Metazoa > Chordata > Mammalia > Diprotodontia > Petauridae > Petaurus > Petaurus breviceps. The sequence continues at coordinate 5,746,187 of NW_027186457.1, read as the reverse complement.
GTTCTGCAGTCATTCAGTGTTTTTTCCCCTTTCCATTATGTGGTTATCATATACATTGGTGTCCTTGCTCTGTTGTTTTTTTTTTTTTTGCTCTGCATCTATTCATATAAGACGCTCCAAATTGTTCTGGGTTCTTTTTGCTTATCATTTCTTACAATGCAATTTGTTGTTGTTCAGTCATTTTCAATCATCTCTGACTCTTTGTGATCCCATTTTGGATTTTTCTTGGCAAAGACACCGGAGTGGCTTGCCATTTCCTTCTCCAGCTCATTTTACAGATAAGGAAACTGAGGCAAACAGGGTTAAGTGACTTGCCCAGGGTCACACAGCTAGTAAGTATCCGAGGAAGGAAAATGGAAAAAGAAGGAAGGCAGGAAAGAATGAAGCAAGGATTTGAACTCAGGTCTTCATGACTCCAGGCTGGCATTCTATCCACTGTGCCATCTAGCTGCCCCTACAATAATATTCCATTATGCTCCTATACCACAATTGGTTCAGTCATTCCTCATTTGATGATTACCTACATTATCTCTAGTTTTGCTACCACAAAAGTACCAGTTGAAAATTATTTTTTGTATATTTGGGACCTTTGTCTCGGAACTCCTTGGGATATATACACAGCAGTAGTATCATTGGGTCAAATGCTATGCACAGTTTAGTGACTCTGTAGGCATAATTCTAAATTATTTTCCAGAAGAGATGGTCCAATTTACAACTCCAACCTCAGTGCATAAATGTGCCTTTCTTCCTGCAGCCCTTCCAAAATTTACCATTGTCATCTTTTGTCATTTTTGCCAAAACTTTAGGTGTGAGATTTAAATTTCATGATTCTTTTAATTTACATTAATTAATTTACATGTGTCCAGGCTTCAAGTTCAAGATCTGCTCAAGTTATAAATGAAGGAATGGAGACTAAGTGATTTTCCCAAGGCCACACAGAGGACAGAATTGGAATTGTAACCAAGGTCCTCTAATTACAAATTCAGTCCTTTTCCACTTCTTTTAACCAAATAGGAATCAACCAAAAATGCTCAGTCTTAAATGAAGGAAAGATAGAAAAGGCAGCATTCAATTGTACCCAACAACACCACCATCAAAGTCATAAGAGTGATGAAATAGACTGGCACTCCCAAAGCAACATAAATATGTATTTTGTCTGTAAAGACTTGCTGACATCACTGTCTCCCTGGGGAGTCACAATCCCAGCTTCCTTCTCTTTGTAATGTTTGTGAAAATGATATCCAATCTTTCAAAGGAGGATGGAGCCCAAAGCCCAGCAGGCAGCTAGAGTTTTACTGAACCCTCTAGGTCATCCCTTTCCACCACCCACTCCTGACATTTAATTTTCTGTGGTTTCCAGTTGGGCTTTGGGCTGAAAGACACCTATAGTAGCAATTTTCTTCTTCTGTCATCACCACTTAGAAATGAAGAGAAGTTTCACAATCTCAAGACTGCTCTGCATGAAACATAAAAGGGCAGGCTAAGATATAGGACATGCTCTCATTTCTTCAAACATTTGGAGTGTTTGAACAAAATATAAAAGTGTCGAATTCTCAACTCTGTTTTAACCATTTCAAACACAGAGTAAAGTTTAATTTATGCTGATGGTTTCTGCATTGGTCTAGAGTGTCTATGAAAAAAATTAAAATAATCTAAATATTAAATTTAATTATGGTACATATACATTTTTGATAAATATGCATTGACCTATGATTATAGAATTGCCTCTGGAAATAAAATTTCAAGACCAGAAATGCCCAGTGATCTGAAAAATCAGGTATATAAAATGATTTGAAAGCTAAACTCTTGACTTGAGGGCATAAATCATAAACCTTGGGCCCTCACACATCCCCTTCCCCCTCACCAACATTTTATTTAGTTTTAATATAATTTAAGCTGACAGGCACTTTAGAAATCATCTTGTATAATCTCTACCACCACCCCAGTCACTTTAACTGAAGCCCAAAAGATGTGGTGGTTTTCTCAATCATATAGCAAGTTTATGGCAAAGTCAAGTTGAAGCTTTAGATCTTAGCCTGAAACTTAAGTTGCTTTCAGACCTATTCCCACCAAGCCATCTACAGCTGTTACATGAGTATGAGGATTAATGTACCTTCATTGGACTACTTTTTCAACAAGAAGTTGAGCAATGGAATTGATTCAATTCTTCATTTAGCTTATCTTCAGGGGGCTTATTTCCTTAAGTAAAGAATTTCTGTCCCTTACAATATTTAACCTCTCAGAGCCTTTCTTTGATAGCACAAATAGATTGTTTGGCAATAGGGAAAGAAAATAAAAGTGTATTGCCAAGATTCCTGATTAATTTTAGAATAGTCTTTTCCAGGCCAAGAATACACATATGACTTAAGAAAGCATTTCCATCATTATTAGAAAGACCCTGACTTCACCTGAATCAATCAGCATTGTAATTTTTATATGACAACAATGAATTGTCAATTTATTCAGATAATGAATTTAGATAAGTTATATGAATGATTCAGATTAAGCCAGGTTTTTTTATTCTCATAATTCCTTCACTAAATTCAAAAGCCCATAGCCTTGGATCTGGAATGGACTTCAGAGGTCATCTAGTTCAAGCCCTTCATTTATAGGTGAGGAAAGTGAGACCCCCAAGAGATGAACTCTGATCTCTCATCCTAAATGACAGTTAAATGGTGCAATGAATAGGATGTTAGGCCTAGAGTCAGGACGACCTGAATTGGAACCCTGTCTTAGACACTTACTGGCTGTATGACTCTGAGCAAGTCATTTAACATCTCTCTTAATCTCAGTTTCCTTATCTGTAAAGTAGTGGTATTCACCTGCTTCACAAGGTTGTTGTGAGGATCAAATGAAATAAAACTCATAAAGTGCTTTGCATGCCAAGTTAGTTATCATCACCATCACCACCATCATCATCATCATCATTGTCAGTGTAGAAGCCATCCTGGGTTCCTAAAGGCATTACCAATAAATGGAACAAACCCTAAAAGACCTTGTTATCATCATCATCATCATCATCACCATCATCATCATCACCATCATCATCATCATCATGATCACTGTTATTGGCATGGATATTGTCCTATATTTCTGAAGGCAACACCAGTGGAGCACACAAACCCTAGAAAGACCTTGTTATCATCATCATCATCATCATCATCACCATCATCATCATCACCATCATCATCATCATCATGATCACTGTTATTGGCATGGATATTGTCCTATATTTCTGAAGGCAACACCAGTGGAGCACACAAACCCTAGAAAGACCTGTTGAAGTAGGAAGATCTTTGAGAAGAGTCCTTGACATGGATTGCGTTTCTATCATATGAGGACTAACCTAGTCAAATTTGGAGCAGCTCGATGTGTTTCCACAATTAGGAAGGAAGGGGAGTTGATGTGAGGGCTGGGAAAGCATCAGTTGCTACCAACAGCTCCAAAGAAGGCACTGGCTTCTTTCTCACTCTGAGGCTGCCTATGGGCAGCCAGAGGCTGGGTCTTGGATTGAACCCTGTGACTGGGTGACTGGGCCATGGACTGTAGGGCCTCTATTTAAGGAGGCCCAGCACAGTTTTTACCTTCTCCCCATTCCTTTTCAGTTTCCTTTTATGAGTTGTCCTCCTCCATTTTTGTAAGCCCCTCAAGGATCTAGATTGTCTTTTTTATTTTAATGTCCAGTGCTGAGCACAGCACCTGATACATAGTAAGTGTAGAAACATTTATTGATGATTGACTAGATCCTCAAGCTTGTGCTTGAGAGAGCCCATGATACTGTGATGCTAAGAGAAGTGTCTTTTTGAAAGGAGAGAAATCAGTTAAATCAGGTCTGACATCACTGTGGGAAAGCATTATGACTCTGGGTAATTTAGAGTAGTGTGGGTCTGTATTTGTGTCCCTCTGTGTCATTTGTCCCTGGAAAAGTGTTGTATATCAGACAGTGCTACAAGTTGTTGAATTCTTAGCAAGAACGCATGGAGGGCTAGACCATGCTAACACTGTCACATGGATAGCCACCTCTGCATCCTTGACAATTTCTTCTAAGCCTTTCCTTATTCTTTTTTAATTAATTTTTCAATTAACAAGCTGCTGTTGAGCCTATACCCCAAAGAAATAAAAGAAAGAGGAAAAGGCCCCATATGTGCAAAAATATAGCAATTCTTTTCATGATGGCAAAGAATTAGAAATTAAGGAGATACTCATCAATTGGGGAATGGCTGAATAAATTATATTATATGATGAACATAAGGGAATACTATTATGCCATAGGAAATGGTGAAAGGGATGGTTTTAGCTTTTCTCTGGAGTTCATGATGCATTGATTGACACTTTGTGCCACAGGGATGGCTACCAGATGATGAAGTATTTTTGGTCATAGCGGTTTATGAAGATATCTAATAAGGCACAGAGGGATGATTTTCTAGAGAGAATATTATAGGGATGAAATCATGGATCCCTGAAATATCAAAATAAATATTCAGATGATTATCTGCATGTTTAACTTCAATCAGACTCAGAATTTTGAACAACTTCCATACTTCTTTCAATATCTGAATCCAAAATTCAGAAAGAGCTTGATTCAAAAACGCTTTTTTTAAATTAGGATTTTCAAGGACTCAAGAAATGTACCTTGTACGAAGTCCCAAGGAAATGGAGAGTTAATGGAAATTCCAATTGCTTTCATCTGTTATATTTATAACCTAATAAGGTCAAAAATCTCCATTATTTGGAGTGCACCAAACTGTAATAGAACTGGACAAGTGCCAGTGAGCCCAGCTGATTTGACAATGTAATGAGCCCTTGTTGATCTTGACTCTAGAGTCCTTCAAGAGACCCAACAGGCTATCCCTGGATTGTAGGTTTGTTTTTACAGAAACAGATCTATTGATAATATCAGTACAGACCCTAGTGAATAGAAACAGGAATACTTTAGGATTTTAGCCCATTTCCACCCCATCTCCCCAGTATTACATTTGATAATTCTTGTGTGTACACAGTTTTTTGCATATTGTCTCTGCTATTAGAATGGGAGCTTCTTGAAGGCAGGAACCATATCTCCAGCACTACGCATGGTGCCTGGCACATAATAAGGGCTTGATAAATACTGTTCAGTGATTGTTCCCAAACTTTCCCAAAATTCCTTTATCCTAGGGCCAACATTTATGAGTTCCATTGATAGATTTCAAGCTTCCAAGTGTTGTATGGATATACTAGTTTGGGAAATCCTGGAATCAAGCATAATACTAAAATAACCTGGGCTATAGTCAGGAAAATTCATCTTCCTGAGTTCAAATCTAGCATCAGACACTTACTGGCTATGTGACCCTGGGCAAGTCACTTAACCCTGTTAACCTCAGTTTTCTCATCTATAAAATGAGCTGGAGAAGGAAATGACAAACCATTTCAGTATTTTTGCTAAGAAAACCCCCAACACTGGTCATGAAGAGTAGGACACAACAAAACAACAACAACACAGGTTCATTGTCCAAATGGACTAATTAGTTGCACATAAAGTTAATGAATGGGTCAACAAATATTTATTAAACGTTGCTATGTGCCAAGCACTGTGCTAAATCCTGGGGATACAAAGACCAAAAAACAAACAAATCCTGCTGTCCTGACCTTAAGGAGCTCACATTCTAAAGGGAGGGAAACCTATTCCAAGCTTCAGACTTCACCCCTGATACCAGCCAACTAGCCAGACATTGGGTAGCAGTGTGGATTTTTTATCACAAATCCATCATTAATATTGGAGAGAAAAGAAAGATCCAAAGCAGACTTCTTAGGAGAAACATGAACTATCAGAGTTGAAAGACATCTTAATGCTTACCTTGGCTAACCTTCTCATTTTATAAATGACAGAACTTAGGCCCAGAAAGCTGAAGTAATATTGCTTTAAATGACAGAAATTGAAAGAGTACTGGATTTGAAGTCAGAGGACCTTGGCTCAAATCTGGCTCTGCCACTTTCTACCTCGGTAACATTAGGTCTCAGTGTCCTCATCGATAAAATAAGAAGGTTAGACAAGGTGGATTTCTAAAGTCTCTTTCAATTCTAAATTTATGATCCTATTATGGGGGCTGTAAAATGGTACAATGGATAGAACTCAGGTCTTGGAACCAAGAAGACTAGAGTTCAAATGCAGACTTAGATATTTACCAGGTTTGTTGCCCTAGGTAAATCAGTTAACATCTATCTACTTCAGTTTCCTTATCTCTGAAATGGAACTAATAACAGAACTTATTTCTCGGGGTTGTTGTGAGCAAAAATGAGATACTATTTGTTAAGCACATTGCAAATCTTAAAAGGCTATCTAAGTGTTAGCTGTTATTACTATCCTGTTATTCAGATTGAGAGTCCTTTCTGTGAGGCATCATTGCCTCCAGAAAACCAATATGAGTCTAGAAGAAACTGGTCTGTCAGTCACATGGAGGCTTTGTAGACTTCCCTGTTCCTCTTCATAAACTTCTCATTTTCTATGGAGAAATCCCTATAAATGTCCCCACATCAATGCAGTTTCCTGTTTCCTTGAAATAGCTTTGTAAGAGACCATAGACTTAGAGCTAGAAAGGACCTCCTCGTTGTTCAAATGAGAAAACTGGAACATGAAAAGTCAACTGATTCTTTGAGGATCATAATTAATCATAATATTATTATTGTTATTGATAATAACTAACATTTCTATATGCACCAGGCACCGTGAAGAGCGGTAAATGTCTGAGGTAGAAACTGAACATATCCCTTAATTAATTAGTTCATTTATTTATTCAACCAGTAACTATTATGGGGGCAAAGTACAGTGGTAGATTGAGTATTAAAGGGGATTTGAAAGAAGTGTAAAACAAACTTCTGGGAGCAGATAAGTAAATGTTGGTATGGGAAGGAAACCACAGTCTTTTTCCCACTCTACTTCTCTGTCTCCTTTTGCTCTCCTTGGCTTTTTGACTACCTCGTTATTCTTAGCTTTGAAAAATTCTTTCCCAATTGAGCAATCCACAATGGTTAATGCATCTTTTCCCCAAAATTAAGATTTATAGTGATGAGTCTTAAAAGTAGCTCATATTTTACAATATTGTTCCATTTTTGCTCCCTTTATGACTTATAATAATCGTAGCAGATTCCTGACCTTCTCTCAAGGTAAGAGGACCCTGTCCTCCAGACCCTGAATATCAGGTTTCCCCTTACCTCCCAAAACACATATGCACCTCTTCTTACTGAGTTTCTTTAGTTCCTGGTTGTAGGAACTTATTATCTTTCAGCTGTTTCTTTACCAGCTGCCTTATACATCCCCTCCCCTAAGGGCCTCTTAAGTACAAAGAGGTCTCAAATAATATGAAGAATTAATACAATAAAGTAGGTCACATAGATTGAACTTTCATCGATACTTCCTTTGTATGGAACCAATGACCATGTTTCACACAAAATTATAACTTCAAATAGTGCAGATTCATGGATTCATTATTCATACTAATTGGGACCTGGCTGCATGATTAAACAGAATTCATGTGACAAGTGACTTTATCACTCTGTTTAATTTATCAGGACACGTGGGTTTAAGTTCTGGCTCTGCTATTTTCTAGCTGTGTTACCTAGGACATCATAGAACCTCAGTGAACCTCAGTTTTCTTGTCTCCAAAGTAGGGGTTAATGGTACAGGGTATCACAAAAGCCTTAATACCATTTTAAGCTTTAATATCTTACAACTGCACTAAGATTTTTGAGTGTAGCAGTAAGCACTCTAGCATACACAAGATGGCTGCTAACATGGGTTCTTAGATCTGCTTTTCTAAAGGAAAGCAATTCAAAATGAGTTAACAACCTTATTTTAATCAAACATATGTCATTTACCTAGTTCAGGAGAAAAAGTCAACACCCTGAACTTCAGAGAATACAAACAGAAGTTACAAGCAGAAGTTACAAGCAGACAGAGAAACAGATCAGCAGACAGGCTTCTACCTATCTGACCATTACATCCATACCTAGTCACAATTACCAGAGAGGAAAGTATCAACATCTGGTTTTCAAAACCGGGGGGCTCAATGGCTGCCCAGAGTCTAATCTGGTCAAATCACACAACTCTTCTCAAAGTGAACCCCAAAGCAAAACCTCACTTCAGAGTATATATAGCCTTCTCCTGTGTCAGAGAATGTCACAGTCCTCTTGACTCACTGCCCAGTCACAAAGTAACAAGGTATGGGCATTCCTGAAAAACAAGCCTTGAGCCACAGGCTCCATGTGACCACGTTTAACCTATTAGGGGGCAGAGTATATTTTCAAATCAGGCAAGGTTCTCAGAGTCACTTAAACCTATTAGAGGGCCAAGGGGCAGGGAAGATCTTCAGATTTCCATTCCCATGACATTGGGACACCCTGTATTTATAGCTTGCTTCACAGGGTTGTTGTAAGAACCAAAGTGGTATTGTTACCATTGCTTTAAAATGTTTTCCACTGTACATTATTAATTGTATCATTTACTTACATCCACTTACATCAGTCTTCACTTGATGTGCCCTGGTAGTGACTCTGGGTTCTCCAAAGTGATGCTGTTGCCAAGGTTACACACTAAGGAAGGTTCTACCTGGAGAAAAGTCTCCAAGTTCAGTGGTGGACAACTCCCTTGAAGGACCAGCCTACCTGAGATCTCAGAGGCTCATCATAAACTTGGCTTCAGGAAACACACTTTTTTTTTTCAACCAAGACAACTCAACAATCAATCAATCAATATTTATTAAGCACCTATGCCAAGTAAGCACTGTGGAGGTAGATCTCCAAAGGCATAAAGTTGCTGGATGGAAATAAGATTCATCTTCTATCATTGGAACTTATGGTTCCTGGGAACTATAACTAGCCATAAGTACCAACACTGCTTTGATAGGATGATTTTAAAGGTCTTCCAGATAATCCAGTAGAAAAAGGATTGACTCTATGGAGTCTGAGGATCTTGGCTTCTTATGATTCCTACCTGTAACCTGGACCTTAGTTTCTCCATATGTTATGAGGGGATTGGATTAAATGGCCTCTAAGGCCCATTCTAGTGCTAAACTTATGATCCTGTGAATCCCAGCCCTGCTATCTAGGTGGCTTCCAGCAAATCACTTCACCTGTCTAGGGCTAAGTTTCTTCATTCATACAGTACATAGAGAGGGGAGGACTAAGAGATCTTTAACAAACCTTTCGACTCTAAATCCTATGATCTCATGGCTCCTTATGACGGCCCTTCCCTTAGAACTGGCCCTTTCCTTTATCATAATAAAGAAGGTGGTGTAGATTACTAGCCTCTACTTGGGGCCTGAAAAGAACACTCCATGTAACCCTTCAGAGAGCAAGGGTTGTTCAAGGGGCTGAGTTTACAGCAAACCAGGAACATCATCAGGACACATTGTACCCAGTTTCAACAGCATTTCATCAGGAAACCATTAAATGCATTAAATTAGTGATGTCCACTCACATTTTCCAGAGAGGATAAGTCCATGTGTTTGAAATTGAAGGGTCAAAATACATTCCAGATTCAAACTATCCTTCAAGGTCTGGCTCACCCTCAAATTCTACCACAAGACCTTTCTAGCCCAATATGACTTATAGTGATGTTCCCTTTTGAAATACTACAAAAATTTAATATTATTATTTACTACTTTGACTATCTGACCTTGGACAAGTCCATTCTTAGGACCTTGGTTTCTTCAACTGTAAAATGAGGGACTGAACAGATCATTCCTAGGGTCCCTTCCAGTTGTAGGTCTATGGTTCTATGACTAGATCATCTCTAACATCTCTTCCAGGAGTAATCATGATCCCTGGGATGGAAAACTCTTTGGAATCATCTCATTCCACTCTTAGCCAGATCTGATTGGCAAGAAGTTCTTTCCCACATCTTGAAATCTCTCTCTCTGTCTCTCTAAAACTTCCCTCAGTTCTTCCTAGCTCTACCTTCTGGGGCCTGTCTGCAGGACAGCCCTTCAAGTACTTGGAAGACAGCCAGACTGTTTCCTTTAACCATCTCTTCTCCAAGCCAAACAAACCAACTTCCTTCAGTAGATTTTTGCCCAGCATGATCTCCAATCTCCTCACCATCCAGGTTGCCCTACTCTGATTAGCAACAACAAATGATAAGCGCAGCTAGCATTTATATAATGCTGTAATATTTGCTAAGTGCTTTACATATGTTAACTCATTTAATCTGGATGTCTTGCAGCTTGTCAATGCCAAAGTGTTGCTATAATATGGTGCCCAGTCTGAATGTAATTCTCCTGACTGTTCATCTCAGAACACTTTCATCTCTATTACTCCCCTGGGCCCTTCATCATTTGTATTGTTACTTAATTGTTTTACATGTGTATGTCTGGTCTTCCAGCTTGCAACTTATAAAAAAAGTATTATAAAATAAATGTCTTACTTTTTTTTTTGTATCTCCCATATAAACTCTAAATAAGTAATTTTTTAAAAATCTAGAATGCTGATTCCATTGGTATAGAAATGTCTCCTTCCAATGTGTTTGAACAGCTATTTTGTGACTTAGAGGGTTGCTGGAGGATATTGGGAAGTTAAGTAACTCCCCCAAGACCACTCAGCTACTGCCTGGCACTCTCGAACTCAGTTCCTTCTCATTTTGATGCTAACCCTTTACCCACTATGCAATTCTGTCTTTTCAAATAAAAAAAATAAATAACATTTGTGTAGTGATTTAAGACTTGCAAAATGCTTTGCATATCTTATGATACGCAAATGTTGAATCTCACAAGCTTGTGACCTAGACATTATTATTACTCCCACTTTACAGATGAGGAAATTGAGACTGAGAAGTATCTAATGACTTCCCCAGGGTCACATAGCTATTAAGTGTCTAAAGGATTAAAAAAAGTGTCTAAGGATTAAAACTCAAATAACCCTGACTCTGTGTATATTGTTTTATTCACTCTATAACCTAGCCACTTCAGAAGGCTTGAAGGTGGAAGAACTACATTCAAGACAGAGGGAAAGCAAAGGCCTGGAGATGGGAGATGGAGTTAGAATAATAACCATAGCCAACATTTATATTGCCCTTTAAGGTTTTGCAAAGCACCACAACAACCATGTGAGGTAACATAATTATTCAATTCAATTCAACAAAAGTACAAGTGCCTACTATGTGCGGGACACTTACTAGGTGATAGGGCTAAAAAAATAAATCAGTCTCTATCCTCAAGGAACTTCCATTTGGATGGAGAGTTCGAACACTGTACAGAAACAAGGGTTTCCAAAAAGCCCAGGTGAGATGAGAGTGAATGAATGAAACTGCATATGATTTGCATAAAATCGCCATATTTTAAGGTAATGTTCAAGTCTGAAATTGTTCACACTTCAAGAGTTAATGCCTTCCTGGTTAATGCCCTTTCCTGGAAAGCTTTCGATGGTGAGAGAACCCGTTTCAACAGTTATTAGCACAAACAATTGAATTTAGTCTGTATTGAACCATCTTCATTTTAATGTGTTCACCCCATGTTTTCTGTCTATACCAAATGGAATTTACATATGTCATTCACTTATATGCCACAGAAATGCTTTTATATTGTTATTGTTCTTGGCAGGAAAGTAAGGCGTTAGTATTCCCCTGTGATATTTGGATTAGAGAATTTGTTTAACCTTGAGCTATCCCAGGGATATTGCTGATCTGACAAATTTAACTATAATTGGCAATCTGTGGAAGGCAAAATTGAATGCAAATGACATGTCATTAGTGTCTGAGAAGGTGATCTAGGCCATCCCACAGCTGCCACATTCCCCTTCACATGCTTTTTAAAGTTAGAAGAAAATTAAGCAGTCCTACCTTCCTCATTTTACAGATGAGGAAACTGAGGCCCAAGAAAGGGAATTGACTTGGGGGCAGCGGGAGGGAAGGGAAGGTGCATTTAGTAAGAACCTACTAGGTACCAAGAACAGTGCTAAGCCCTTTACAAATATTATCTCATTCGACCCTCACAACAGCCTAGAGAGATGCATGCTGTTATTATCAGCTGACAAACTGAGGTGGAAGGAGGTTAAGTGACTGCCCAGGATCCCACAACTGGTGAGTATCAGAGGAGGGATTTGAATAAAGGTCTTCCAGACTCCAGGCCCATTACTCTATCACTGGACTGCCTTGGATCCCACAGGTCTTGCCTCACGATTCTAAGATTTCTCCTGTCTCCTAATTTAATGCTTTTTTCTCCAGTACAAAGCCCAGGCCAAATGCTTAGTGCATGGTACTTGGCAGACAGTGGGTGCTTAATAAATGTTTACTGACTGACTGACTGAAACGCTCTTTACTATGTAGCTTTTGCCGATCATTCCGGTCAGGCCCTCGGCTCCTTCCAAGTCTCCCAATTCTGTACTCTCTGTGCACTTTCATACTCTCATTTGGATTGGTTTCCTATTTCCCCAAGAGGATTAGAAGCTCTTTGAGGGGAGGAATCTTGTCAGTCATCTTAGTTATCCTTCCAGGGCCTAACCCAATACCTTTGCACTCAATAGGCACTCAAATATTTGCTGGATTGTTGATTGAATAGAATAGAATTGAATTAATTGTATCCCAGGGCATAGCCCATTTTTCTTAGAGAAGCTCAAATTTCTGCTTGGTTTTGACTTGGTAAAACCATCCCCTTGGTGATTTTTTTTCCCTCTGTTTGATTAATGAGTTCAGGGATTAAAGAGATTGTAGCTATTTTAAAAAAAATGTGTTTGCATTTTAGTTTCTAAGTTTAAAAAGTCCAATTCTAATTCCTTCTTCAGAAACAACCACATACTGCAAGGGGTTTCATCTTCTCCAGCCCCAAAAGACCATGACAGCAACATTGCCAATTAAAGACAAATAGCCATCTAGCCCGTCACAGTGCCTTCTAATTGAAGAAACTGATCCAAATAGGATACTTCACAAGCAATGATCTATTACTCAGTAACAGCAGTGTAATGATGAGAGAGCTGGCCTTGGAATCAAGAGAAGCCTTAACTCAATCCTGACCTCCACCTCATACTATCTATGTGACCATGCACAGACATAATCTCATGTGAGCCTCACAACCATCCTGCAAGATGGGCCCTCCAAAGATTATTATCTCCATTTTACAGATGAGAAAACAGAGGCTCAGAAAGTCTCCATCCCTCTGTGGTGCAAAAGAAAGAGCACTGGATTTGAATTCAGGGGACCCAGGCTGAAATCCCACCTCTGCCACTTCCTATATATGACTGTGGACAAATCACTTAGCTTTTCTGGGCTTCTGTTTCCTTATTTGTAAAGTGAGGAAGTTAGACTAGGTGATCTCTAAATATATGACCCCATCACTTGCCAAACAGCAGTGGATAGAGCACCTGGAGTCAGGAAGATTCATCTTCCTGAGTTCAAATCTGGCCTCTGACACTTACTAGTTGTGTGACCCTGGACAAGTCACTTAACTGTGTTCGCCTCAGTTTTCTCATCCGTAGGGAAAGGGGAAGAAACTCCCTCTAAGCTGCCTCTCAGGCAGAGTAAGGCAGCCCAGTGCATAGAGCATTGGACCTGGAGTCAAGAAAATCTGAGTTCAAATTTGACCACAGACTCTATCTGAGTGACCTTGATCAAGTCACTTAATTGCTTATCTGCCTTAGTTTCCTCAACTGTAAAATGGGGAGAATAACAGCACCCTCTTCCAAGGGTGGTTGTGAGGATTAAATGACATAGCATTTATAAAAGTTTCATATGCAGCAAATAAGAGGTGCTTAATAAATATGTGTTCTCTTTCCTTTATGCATGCAGTCCCACAGACGCTGAGACATTAAGTGACTTACCTCAATGTCACACAGCCAATACATACCAGAAGTCCTATGTGAGTGAACTCAGCTCTTCTTGGCTCCAAGGGTAGCTGTTCATGCATTACTGACTCTTATGCCTGCATGCTTCATCACCCCAGGTAAAGACACGGTAAGAGGGCACCTAGCCACTTCCAAGTAGTTAAAGTCCCCTGACACTGAGGGACCATATTCCCCAGGGCACTAAAAGACTTTGCTTAGGTCAAATCCTGCTCTGCTTTATATCTGGTCAGACCACATCTGGAGTGCTAGATTCAATTGTAAATGCATATTTTCAGAAGGATATGAACCAGCTAGAGTATTTGGGGGAGGAAGCCTAGATTGGAGAGATGGCTTGAAATCATGACATGGGAAGATTTGCTGAGTGAGCTAGAGGTAGTTAACCAGGAGAAGAAAGAACTTGGGGGAGAAATGAGAGCTGTTTTCAAGGATCCTCCTATGGCTAGGAGTCTGGTCATTCCCTAGACTTCTGTCAGAGAAAAAACATTTCTCTCCCCTGCTCTCCTTTATTGGCTGAGGGCACACAGCAAGGGGAAGCACTCCATAGCCACAGATATCATCTCTGCCTCTCAGAAGAATACTGCCCGCCCATCTGTTGGTCTGAAGTCATAATCTGAGATGATTCAGAGGACTTCTTTTATTCTGGGTTTTTACAGATAGGATTCTAGGGGCCACATCACTGAAAGTGGATCATTCCTGCTGTAAAGCTACCCCTTCTGTACTTATGACTCACATTGTGTGTAATTAGGCGCCAGTGGTGATACCTTGTTATTGTTTGTCCTTCGTTCTTGAAAGAGGACAATAATATTGGGAAGGCAATGTCATAACTTTGCAAGTGAAGTGGATTTCAGTGAGGAGGGCTGTGCAAAGTCATCAGCCTCACTCTTTCCTCCCAAGCCATCTAGAGCAGTTCAGTGGCAAGATATAGATGGGGAAGACTGGAGATGGCACTGGATGCAGTGGGAGATCTTGGTCTTTTTAATCTAAGGTCTTTTTCCAGGTCTCAGTTGGTCTGAGGCAACATTCATTCAGTGATTAAGGCTAGGTGAGAAATGAGGAAAAGAACAGACTTAGTAAAAAAAAAAAGTCAATCTGGGAGGGGAAGACCCTCAGGGTTTTTGGCCAAAACAGAAACAATTGCTATGTACACTCACTCTGAACCATCAGAGCCCAAACAGTGACCAAATGAGGCTTGGGCTGGGACCTATTGTTGGCCAGTCAAAGAGAGCCAGAGTAATTTGGGTTTAAGGCATGATCCTTAAAAAAGAAATCCAGTCCATAAATCCCAAGATATCTTGAGAGGTTTCAGGATCAAAATGTATATTCATTTGGAAAAAAAACCTGCAGGTAAGTGTATGATTGATACTCTATGTGGACAAATGGAGAGGAGAAAGGGAGAAAAGGGAGGAAGGAAGGAAGGAAAGAAGGAAGGAAGGAAGGAAGGAAGGAAGGAAGGAAGGAAGGAAGG